>NC_133385.1:37799139-37985478 GCF_049309525.1 Garra rufa | reverse complement strand
CAAGGAAAATATTTTAAAATGTATTTTAAAATGTATTATAGGATGGTGTTAGGAAAAGAGTGTTATTTGCTTTGTCTGTAAATTACCAAAGCGATTTAATTCATAAACAACATTAACAATAAGCTTAATTTAAAAAAGTTTGTCAAGTCAAAATTTATGTTAGCTTGGCTTGAGAAAGCATAGCATAAAAGTTTGAAGATTTTTTTTTTTTTTTTTTTTATTTGAATGTTTTACAGTTGAGGGCAATACAGTATATCATTAAAAAAAATTTAATGAAAAAAAAAAAGACAGGAGACAGACAGACAAATAGACACTCAAATACTTTTTACAGTACTCACTACATGTTAAAATGTTCATTTTGTCAATTTAATACTGTTTTTCATTTATTTTGCACGTGTCAGTATACTATACAACTCTGGGAAAATATTGGTTTATTTATAAAGAATAATATCCAGAGAGATGTACCTATTATTTTTAAAGAACTAATTTTGATTATGATTCTGACTCAACTAAAAGGAATGCTTGTTTTGTTATAAATTTAATTTATTTTCTTTGTAAATTGTATATAAATGCAAGTTTCCTAACAACAAACCACTTTTTTTTTTTAGAATTTATTTAAATACTATTTCGTAGTCCTAGAATAAGAAAGCTATAGAAGAACTAATTCATTTTGGTGAAACTTTGGGTGAGGTGTCTCACCCTCAAGTTTTTATGTTTTTGTCATAAAAAAAAAGATCACTGTTATCAGTTTGGTTTTTTGGAGGCACCATGCATAAAATGGGATGCAGACACTGAAAATATACTGTATGTAGTCAATTTAACTCAATACTACTTTATTGGCTTAAATATTCCACAGGCAGAATTGCCAAAGCAACAGAAAAATGTCCATAATTATACTAAATAAACACGAATCATGACAGAGGAAAGGATAAAATAAGAAACATATAAGGTGCAGAGTAATGTTAAAATATACACAGTGAAATAAAGTGCAACAATCTTAATACCTTGTATATAATACTACACAAATATTACAAAATAAACTAAAGACATGGTTAAAATCATCGATTTGTACATATTACAGTTTTTTCCCCTTCTTTTGTTTCACCTTGGCTCTTTTAATAGGCTACTTTTACATTTTATAAGAGTATTATGTTAAGTATGCGCATGCGTTTTAATGACGCATTATGTCACACACAACGCGAAAACGTCTAACGTCACCACGCTATGCAAATTACACAGGCAGACCATACGTCACTTTGCGCATGCGCGGTAAACACAAACGTGACGTAGGTACCTGACGTCACCGCGCTACAGTCTGCAGCGAGGGGTGTCTCAAGAAATTGCGTGTTTTAATCTTTACAGTCTATGGTTTTAATAGACCAAACCCATAAACTCGTATGTGATTGGACAACTCCAAGAATCACGAGCGGAACGAGGGCCAATCACAGGCGATGAATTGATGGCCCCACCCACCGCTTCATTTTTGAACTACTCCAGCAGATATGAAGACGTTTCCTTTGTTTCAATTCCCGCTCTTTTTGTTGGTTGTTTTATTCAATTAAATGGGTCTCGTATATTATAGCGTATTTTTTTTACATTTATAGACCCATTGAGCAAGAATCAATAGAAAAAGAACAAAAAGAGAACAAATAAAAATAATACATTAAAATAAAACAATATATGAGATAGAGAGGCAAGAGTTTCAGATTTTCTATTTATTTATTTGTTTAATACTTAAAACTGAAACGTTCTTACAAACTCACAAAGAAATATAATAGAGGGCTTACATTTTTTGCATTTGCATGTATAAATATATTTGCCCAACAATAAAACAAAGTTGACATCTGAAAAAAAAATCTTATCAGTAAAAGAGTATCTTCACAGTAAAATAATAGATTAGTAGGTGATCAAGTGTTTTGGGAAAAGAAAAACAATATGGATCCACTTGGATCCGACTCAAAATTAAATTGTTTCTATAAAACAGGGTAATGGGTGAATCCTAAACCTAATAACGTTATGTGTCTTATTAACCTTTGGAGTAACTGGATATGTAAGATAAAAGGTAAAAGCTTTATTTCTTACTGAGATTTCAACATGTGCCGAGTAGTAATGGTAACCCTCAGTTATATGTTTAAACTCATTATAAATAAGTTTATTACATGTATTATTGAAAACATCTTGATTACACACCTTAGAAAAGAAAATAAATAAACTACAGGCCTAGTTAACGGACCATTGTTCTTAAACCAGCTGGTATAGCATTGTAAACGGCAACATTACTTCAACTTCGACTCTTTATGTGACAACGTGGGTGGCTCTTAAAAGAGCCGTTGGGTTTACAGTTTCAACTCGTTTTCAGAGGTTTAACCTCCAAAGCCGTACAGAGTGCGTCCCTGTCGTTTCAGAGCGTACACGACGTCCATGGCGGTGACGGTCTTTCTCTTGGCGTGCTCAGTGTAAGTAACGGCATCTCGGATCACGTTCTCGAGGAACACTTTCAAAACACCGCGGGTCTCCTCATAGATCAGACCGGAGATACGCTTGACACCGCCACGGCGAGCAAGACGACGGATGGCAGGTTTGGTGATTCCCTGGATATTATCGCGCAAAACTTTACGGTGACGTTTAGCGCCTCCTTTTCCTAGTCCTTTACCGCCTTTGCCTCTTCCAGACATGCCTTGACTGCTTCTTGTATACAAGAAATAAGAATGTGTGATAAAAAATTTCAGGGAGACCCTTTACATTTGCTTACAGGACCTAACTGAAACCAATCTCACGTCATATGGCGCGCACCCCTCCCCCACCAGTTAAAGCAGGAAAAAAAATGTGGTTTAACCCCAAACCTTGATATTAACATGTCTGTCCTGTGTTTCGTATTAAAATTCGTGTAAAGGATTAATTTAACAAAAAAAATTATAAGATCATATCAACATAATATTTACATGTATGCGTTTGACTTTGACTTTTCTAACATTTAAACTTAGACCACATTGTTAGATTACGTTTTGACTTTATAAATACATATACATGACAGCTATGAAATATTTCTCGATTTTTTGAGCACATATCAGAGTTACAGAAAAATAATGAAAATGCAAGAAATATCGAGACCGTCTTATTTAATGTGACTAGTAAATATCACTTGTGACATAAGACCTGAGACACTGATCTTTACTGTTGTTACCCATAAGGAAGGTAACAACAGTGAAATTAAATGCGTTTTTAAAAAAAGGCTGCTGTAAGGCATCAAACCACAAATTTAATATATTTGTATTATATACATTTTTTTTTTTTGTTCAACTCCCTAACGATAAAGTAGATCATACCAGTAATCAGCTAAAGGCTTCATATGAGATCATGCGAAAAATTAACTAAAATTGATGACCGAGTAACACAAAGATCTAAACAAAAAGTTTAAGAAAAAGTGTAAATTCTCTCGTTCAGTGTGAATTTGGTGGCTCTTAAAAGAGCCTTTGGAGTTTAATGCAGCGTCGGGTTTAAGCGCGTTCTCCACGAATGCGGCGAGCCAGCTGAATATCTTTGGGCATGATGGTCACTCTCTTGGCGTGGATGGCGCACAAATTGGTGTCCTCAAACAGACCGACCAAGTAAGCCTCGCTGGACTCCTGCAGAGCCATAACAGCGGAGCTCTGGAAGCGCAGATCAGTCTTGAAATCCTGAGCGATTTCTCGAACCAGACGCTGGAAAGGCAGTTTGCGGATCAGCAGCTCAGTGGACTTCTGATAACGACGGATCTCCCGCAGAGCCACGGTTCCAGGCCTGTAACGATGAGGCTTCTTAACGCCACCGGTGGCTGGGGCGCTCTTACGGGCGGCTTTAGTAGCGAGCTGTTTTCGTGGAGCTTTGCCACCGGTGGATTTACGAGCGGTCTGCTTGGTTCTTGCCATCTTTGCAAAGAACTTCTTCTTCCGTCCTGAGTAGGTTGAAAATGCTGCATCATGTTACTCGTCTGTTTTTTAAAGCATCATACTGCCAAGAGCTTATGGCGTCATAAAGGTGCAGAGGCTTGTGATTGGCTGATTTGTGACGTCTGCGCATGACTGCTAGCCAATGACTGCGCAGCTTCTGTTTTCAGAAGCTGTTTTCAGGGCTGTTTTTGTTTCCCGCTCAAAATGCTTCGCTCCGTTTATTACTTTACACATCAAACACCCTCTACATTAACACACTCTTTACAGATTTCATAATTATATTGTTTAATTTATACATTAAATTTGTATTGTCTGGCTTTAATGGTTGGGTAAAACAATATCCAGCTGTTGACTGTAATTGCGATTGCCCACACTCAATTGTTGCAATTAATTTAGTTGATAACGCTCTTCCTTAAGTATAGTATGTCATCACGTATGAAATAAAGTAAATTAAAGCCGCTCTCTCATAGATAAGATGGGTGGCTCTTAAAAGAGCCTTTGGTGAGGTCTTTAGTGATGATCCGTCTCTGGAGCTCATCTGGTTGACATCCAAGGCTATTGAAGTCATCTCCAGGTGGTGATCCATGATCTAAGCTGGGTACGGACTGGATCCGGGGGACTGCAGTGACCATCTGATCCGGATACAGGCTGGGTCTGGTGGCTACAGTGACCTCGGAATAAGAATGAAACAGACTAATATTAGCGTAGATGCCATTCTTTTTACGATGCAACGAGTGCATCAGATGTTATGGGAGGTGTTTTTGGTTCCGGTTGACCTAATTAATGCAGCCTAACAATCCTTTAACGGATTTGAATTATAGGAATGTGTTAATGTTTTATGTGTAAGCCAGGTTAAAGAGATGTGTCTTTAATCTAGATTTAAACTGACAGAGTGTGTCTGCCTCCCGAACAGTGCCACTTGTGCCACTTCCTTTTCTAAATCCACTTTGATTTACTGTTACAAAAGTTTCTACAACAAGGAAAGTACACTGTAAAAAGTTTTCACCAGTTTCAACTTAAAAACTTAAGTTAAGCAGCTGCATTCAAATTTTCAGTTAAATCAACTTTAAAGTACAAGTAATTTCAACTCAACAAAGTATGTCATTTTAACTAATTTTATTGTCGTGAGTTGAAGTTAATAGTAGTTTTAAGTTGACTTAGCTTAAAATTTTAAGGCAGCTGCTGAACTTACGTTTTTAAGTTGAAACTGGTAAAAAACGTTTTACAGTGTACTCTCCAAGAAGTGTGTTAATCTCTCATTTGTCATACGCTCCATTATTTTACAAATGTGTGAAGTCAGAGCTATATAGATCTATAATTTCCTGGCTTGCTATCATCTTTACCTGGCTTTTTTATTGGTATAATTATTGCTTATTTCCAACTTCCAGGTATACGACCTTCTTCCCATATACTTCATTGTATAATCATAACAATTTTTCAAGACTTTCTTCACTTTAGTGATTTATCATGCAATAGCATACTTCATCTTTACCTGGAGCTGTTTCTGACTTTCGCCAGGTTTCTCTTTAACTCTCCCATATTAAGCATCCATCAGTTCATCATAATTATCTTTCCTACATAATACATCTGCATATTCCAATTTTGTTTTTTCCCCTACCTTGTCTTTCTTTTTTAAACACATTATTAGAGCTATTTATCTTTTCTGTTTATATAACATTTGAAAACAACTTTCTCTTTACTTGTTATTGCCGTCTCACTTCCCTTAACCAACATCGGGTAACTCCAGTCCTTGTTTTCCCCTTTCATCCTCTTAATCATCTTCCATACTTCTCCTATCGATGTTTTATTACCAATTGTATTACAATACTCCTCCCAAAATGTTCTTTTTGCCCTCCTTATTGTCCGCCTCACTACTGCTTGTGCTTTCTTATACTCAATTAAATATAAAAAAAAAATATTGAATCTCTTGATAAGTTTAAACGCCCTATTCCTGTCCCTTAATGCTTCTTTACATCTTTACATGTATCATCTCACCAAGGCATTGCTTTCTTTTTTTACTTTTCTATTACTCCTGGGTGGATTCTGTTGCTGCCAGTCTTATCCCCTGTTCAATTCTGCCATCTAATTCTTCTATATTATCTACATTCTCTATCAGATTAAAGTATACATTACTTATTTCCTGAAATTTCTTCTAAGTAGCCTTTTAAAAATGCCACTTCCCGCCCACCTTTGCTGTGTCCAATTAAACTTCTATATGTATCTTACACCAGATTGGATAATGATCACTTTCTATAGTTCCTAAACTCTAACCTCTTACATGGATTATAATGCTTTATAATTACTTATTTAATTTTTGCCCACACTTTCACTACTACATATTCCTGTTCTCTTCCAACCTCAATTCATTTATAAGATGTCCCCTGCTTCATAAAGGTAGCTCATCCTCCTACTCCCCCTCTTTCTTATCCTGCCTTATTGCAACATAACCATATAATATAAATCTAATCTTGATCTTAGCCAGGTCTCCTGAATAAATACATGCATATGTATGTTTTTCCTTAAACTGTATAAAGTTCTGTCCATTAGCAACCAAGCTTCTTGCATTCCACTGTAATATTAACACTTTTTAACAGCCGCCACATACCATCTCTTCACTAGCCTGCATTCTCAACTCTTCATTTATCTCTTCCCATTTTAGACATATCATGTTCAAGTGATGCTCAGCTTTAACAATAATCTGAATTCTTTCTATTTTTGATTTGATTTTATGTTGCATTTATCACCCATGCTACAAACGTCACCAGCTTCTTTATTTCGATCCAAAACTTGTTCTTATCCTGAATTCCATTCATCACCCTTTGCTATCTATTTATTCCCTCCTTATTTTGCTTTTCCTCTTTTATTGCCTTTCCTCAGCCTTTTCACTGCTTCTTTTCACTAACTCTCACTACCTTAGCGATTTTGACTTTCCCAATGTTTGCCATTTTCTTTGCTTTGTCTATTTTCACTTTATTTTTACATTCTATTAATAGATTATCCTCTCTTAACACTCTTGCATTTCTCCAACCTGTCCTCTTATGATATTTGTCAGCTTAATCGGATCAAACTTCTTAATACCTCCTTCACCCTCAAATCTAATATATTCATTGACTCCTGACTTACTTTTCTTAGCTCTCTTCCTTCACTCTCTGAGAAATCACCCAAGAAGGTCAAGAAACCTGCCGCTGCAGCCGCTAAGAAGGCGGCGAAGAGCCCAAAAAAGGCAAAGAAGCCAGCAGCGCCAAAAAAAGCAGCAAAGAGCCCCAAAAAGGCCAAGACTGCCAAACCTAAAGTGGCAAAACCTAAAGCTGCCAAGCCTAAAAAGACAGCGCCCAAGAAGAAATAAAAAAATCTACCGATTTATTCCACAATGGCTCTTTTCAGAGCCACCCACTAACTAAACAAAGAGCAAAACATTTCCCTCACAATATATATATTTTTTTCTTATGCAGCACATGTGCTGTTTGTGTTTGCGAGGAATCCTCAAGCTTAGGTGGAGGGTGGGTGCGGGTTTACATGGGGTTAGGCCTCCATTTCTGTCATCAGGCACTGCCGTTTTGCACATTCAAAAATCCATACAGCACGTGCTGATTTCAGCACTTAAGTTGAACAGCCTGTGCATAGGCATGTACAAATGTCAGCTGTCCGGAAATGGCATGGTTGTGTCCGGCTGTCCTTCAGGCCAACGTTTTTGTCATCAGGCACTGTCGTTTTGCACTTTAAAAAATTAGTTTGACTCCTAGTAGAAGTAATTTATCGTAAGAGTGTATCTGAGTTTACCTCCACTCACAATGTTTTACATGTTGACTGTGAAACTAGAAACTACAGGAAGTTATTCACGTTTATAAATATGAACAGCTTTAGTTGGATCAACGATCTAAATGTGATTACGTAAAAAAAAAAAATAATATGAATGCTTTTTTTTTTTTTTACATTGCCATTTTTCTTTCTTAGAAAACATAAAAGTTGTGATGGGGGTTGAAATGTCAAGTGTTGTTTGACCTAATATGCAGCAGAAACCCGAATGCCAGCTGTGGAGGTGTGGCTTTGGCGGTGAGTGTTGGAGGGAAGTTCAGTGATTGGTTTAAAATCTTACAAGGCTCTAAACCAATGGGCGACTGGCACGATCGTTTAAAAACAGTACAGCGGCGCTTACGGCTTTATTATTTCTGTTTTGTCTGCGTAGATATTTTCACATCCGACAATGAGTGGCAGAGGCAAAACCGGCGGTAAAGCCAGAGCAAAGGCTAAGACACGCTCATCCAGGGCAGGGCTGCAGTTTCCTGTTGGCCGTGTTCACAGGCTTCTCCGCAAAGGCAACTATGCCGAGCGCGTCGGTGCTGGAGCTCCCGTTTATTTGGCGGCCGTGCTCGAGTATCTTACCGCTGAGATCTTGGAGTTGGCTGGAAACGCTGCAAGGGACAACAAGAAGACCCGTATCATCCCCCGTCATTTGCAGTTAGCAGTGCGCAATGATGAGGAGTTGAACAAACTTATGGGCAAAGTGACCATCGCTCAGGGCGGTGTGTTGCCCAATATCCAGGCTGTACTGTTGCCCAAGAAGACCGAAAAACCCGGCAAAGCCAAATAATTGGATTCTAGTCTGTTTCTGAAACCCAAAGGCTCTTTTAAGAGCCACCCATCTTATCAATGAGAGAGCGGCTTTCTTTTCTTTAATTTTATAAGCTATGATGACATACTGTACTTTTAAGGAAGATAGCTATCAACCAAATGAATTACAAAGGTTGTGTGGGGGAATCGCAGTTATATTGGATATGGTTTTACCTGACAATTTAAGCTAGAGAATAAATATTTTATAACATATAAAAACGATTACTACATAAACTGTAAAGAGTGTAGATGGTGTTTCATGCATAAGTAAAAAACGGAGCAAAGCATTTTGAGCGGTAAACTCAAACACCCCCGTTTGAAAATAGAAGCTGCGCAATCATTGGCTTGAAGTCATGCGCAGACGTCACACATCAGCCAATCACAAACCTCTGCTCTTTTATGACGCCATAAGCTCTTGGCTGAGTGATGCTTTAAAAGCAGACGCTTAACATGGAACGGCATTTTCTACGTATTCAGGACGGAAGAAGAAGTATACTGCAGAGATGGCAAGAACCAAGCAGACCGCTCGTAAATCTACCGGTGGTAAAGCTCCCCGAAAACAGCTGGCTACTAAAGCCGCCCGTAAGAGCGCCCCAGCCACCGGTGGGGTCAAGAAGCCCCATCGTTACAGGCCTGGAACCGTGGCTCTACGAGAGATCCGCCGTTACCAGAAATCAACTGAATTGCTGATCCGCAAACTGCCTTTCCAGCGTCTGGTTCGAGAAATCGCTCAGGATTTCAAGACTGATCTGCGCTTCCAGAGCTCCGCTGTTATGGCTCTGCAGGAGTCCAGCGAGGCTTATTTGGTCGGTCTGTTTGAAGACACCAACTTGTGCGCCATCCACGCCAAGAGAGTGACCATCATGCCCAAAGATATTCAGCTGGCTCGCCGCATTCGTGGAGAACGCGCTTAAACCCGCCTCTTCATTAAACCCCAAAGGCTCTTTTAAGAGCCACCAAAAATCGCACTGAACGAGAGAATTTCCAATCTTTCTTAAAACTTTGTGTGGGTTTCGGTGTTATTCGGTGAATTATTTTTAGTTTCCTATTACTACAAAAGATACGCACACAGGCGAAACTTAACAGGTGTTACCATTCATACATCAGTTTTGTAATGTCACAAAACTTCTCACAGCCATCTGCTGAGGGAACGTGCTTTATTGAGGTCAAAAACAGACCCGTGTTACGTTCACTGTCCCTTTCCAGTTATCAGATTTTTTTGTTTACTGCATGATTTCATATGAAGCTTTTAGTTGGTCACTGGTGTGACACTTTAGGGAATTGTATATAAAAAAAAAACTAAAATACAAATTGATTGAACTAAATTTAGTGAGAGGTGTGGTTTGATACCTTACAGCAGCCATTTCATAAAACGAATTATTCATGAAAAAATCACTAGTGTTACCTTATGGGTTACAACTGTAAAGATCAGTGTATCAGGTATGTATGTATGTCACTGGTGATTCTTTGTGTCACTGTGATTTACGTGTGTTTTTTTCTGTCACGTTAGATAAAACTGTCTCATTTCTTGCATTTTCATTGTTTCTGTAACTGACACGTAAAATAAATCAAGACATTATTTCATAGCTGTAATGTATATTTATGTATTCATAAAGTCAAACAGTGTCGTCTAAGATTAAATGTTAGAAAAATAAATACATTTTAGAACATCTTACAATACCAAAAGTGGGCATTTCTGTAGAATGACCCATAAATGCCTCTAGCTTTAAAGTGTAATGTGTAATTGAAGGTAATTTCGTTAGAAACGTGTCTATTTACAGGGGTATTGAGAACCACTGATTTGTTTGGTATGACATCTGTAGCTTTCCGTTTACTTTAGGGTGCGTTTCTGTAACAAAAATAGTGGAGCCCGGCTCAAGACAACCATGATGATGATGATGACATTAAAGTTATTATACATTTTCTGTTGACATTAATCTTTTACACTTATTTTAATACGAAACACATGACAGGCGTTTATATCAAGGTTTGTTTTTTGTCCCTGCTCTAACTAGCGGGGGAGGGGCTGCGCGCCATGTGACGCGAGTTTGGTTTCCGTTAGGTCCTATAAGCAAATGTAAAGGGCCTCCCTAAGGTACTGACCTCACATTCGTACTCGTTGTTCACAAGAAACAGTCAAGACATGTCTGGAAGAGGCAAAGGCGGTAAAGGACTTGGAAAAGGAGGCGCTAAGCGTCACCGTAAAGTTTTGCGCGACAACATCCAGGGAATCACTAAACCCGCCATCCGTCGTCTCGCTCGTCGTGGCGGTGTCAAGCGTATCTCCGGATTGATCTACGAGGAGACCCGCGGTGTGCTGAAGGTGTTTTTGGAGAACGTGATCCGAGATGCCGTTACCTACACCGAGCACGCCAAGAGAAAGACCGTCACCGCCATGGACGTCGTGTACGCTCTGAAACGACAGGGACGCACTCTGTACGGCTTTGGAGGTTAAACATTTAAAGTCTAAAGGCGAAACCGCAAACCCAACGGCTCTTTTAAGAGCCACCCACGCTGTCACATAAAGAGTCCAAGTTTGAAGGAATGTTACTGTTTTGTGCTTTGGGAACTAACAAAAGTTATGTGAAACTTTTTTAAAAAGTATAACTAGTGCATTGTCTGTTGCACACGATAAGTGTTCCAGTGTTTTTGAGCCAAATACTAATTCTCTTACAAGGCGTATAGAGTAAGAGTTTTTTTATTTTTTCTGTTGTGGTTTTTTCTTTAAATTGAAGTGATTTACAAAATAAAGAGAAAACAATCAGATGGCAATGGTATTTAAGTTAGAGCAGAGGTGAAATTGGCAGGACAGAAGAAAAAAAGTACAGATGTCAAAGATTTAGTTATAAACAGGAAGTCTTTGTTTTAAAATGATTAGATGCAAACGGGTGTTTATCTTATGATTTAAGCAATAAATATGAACTTAGAATTAAACTTAAAGTGTTATACCCAGTGGTTTGTTAAAAATACTCAAGTAGTTTTCTGATCCGTTTATCTAGGCTTGTGGTTTCTCTTCCTTTAAAAATAAGTAATGCAGACCTCCTCGATAATAAGTGTAATAACAAATTTATAAAGAGTTTAAACGTATTATTACTGGGGATTTACGCTGTTCGCGATTTTATACAGAAACGTTTTAATTTTGAGGTTATTGTTCTTCTTTTCTTGTAACACTTGATCACTTATTCTTTTACTGTAAAGATACTTCTAAATTCTGGTTTGATATCAGTAAAAATGCAAATGATTTCTTCATTTGTTTTGCAAGATATCTTTTTTTAAGTGTGATTTTAATCCTTTTTTTACAGATGTTGTCAACTTTGCTTTATTGTTGGGTAAATATCATATTCATACATGCAAATGTAATCCTTTTTTACTGTATTTCTGTATTTTACTGTAACTCTTACTGAGTTTGTAAAAAAGTTTCAGAGTTCTAAGTAGAGAGTGCCCCTCTCTATCTCAAAATATGTATTATTTTAATGTGTTTTATGTGTTGTCTTTTTGTTCTTTTTCTATTGATTCTTGCTCCTTGTTTGCGTTTTTTTCCACCTCGTTATGTTGTGGGTATTATCAAAGTCCTTTAGTCTTTGGTATTATTTATGATGGATGTGCGTTATGTTGTTGGATGTTCCCTGTCTTATGTACAATTCAGCAATGAATACATAAACCTTATAGCTCTCCTTCTGTCTATAAAGGTTTTAAAATCCGCTATATAATATCTGAGATACATTTGCTTTCTTGTATTAAACCAACTAACAAAAAGAGCGGGAATTGAAACAGGAAACTTCTTCATAGCGGCTGATGTCGTTCAAACATGGAGCGTGGGGCCATCAATTCATCGCCTGTGATTGGCCCTCATTCAGCTCGTGGTACTTGTGTTGTCCAATCACATACGAGTTTATGGGTTTGGTCTATGAAAACACGCAATTAGAAGGTTCCAAATCTCTTTGAAAATTAGCATAGGCTAGTCAATAAATGCGTCTGTTCGTTACATTTTTATCATTAACTGACTCGA
Organism: Garra rufa; assembly: GCF_049309525.1. NCBI lineage: Eukaryota > Metazoa > Chordata > Actinopteri > Cypriniformes > Cyprinidae > Garra > Garra rufa. The sequence continues at coordinate 37,972,929 of NC_133385.1, read as the reverse complement.
CAGTATTATCATGCCTGAACCAGCGAAAGCCGCACCTAAGAAAGGCTCCAAGAAGGCCGTCACTAAGACCGCCGGTAAAGGAGGAAAGAAGCGCAAGAGGACCAGGAAGGAGAGCTATGCTATCTATGTCTACAAAGTTCTGAAGCAGGTTCATCCTGATACTGGTATTTCTTCTAAGGCGATGGGGATCATGAACTCTTTCGTCAACGACATCTTCGAGCGCATCGCCGGTGAATCATCTCGTCTGGCTCACTATAACAAGCGCTCTACCATCACATCTAGAGAGATCCAGACCGCTGTGCGTCTGCTGCTGCCCGGTGAACTGGCCAAACACGCCGTGTCTGAGGGCACGAAGGCCGTGACCAAGTACACCAGCTCCAAGTAGAGCTACGATCAAACTCTGACCCACAGGCTCTTTTAAGAGCCACCCATCTTCTCGTTGAAAGGGCTTGTGTATCTCTTTAACCGTTTTAATTGCTTTCTAAATGAATGCAGTATTAACACTAAAACGCAGTTAGAAGTTAACATTTTGCAAGGGGTATTTTCTGTGATTCTAGCAAAGAAAGATAGTGTTCGTTCTCAAGTTTGACAGTTTTCTAATAGTTCTGAGTTGCAGTCTGATTGGCAAGGGTGAGTTGGGTCAGTTTGCAGAAGTTTTAGTCATGTAGTATAGTTATAATCTGTAAATAAATGAATAATATGACTTTAGTGTGAAATGTTTTCTAAGGTTTATCCATGGTACAGAGTTATAAATTTCTACTCATTCCCTTGTTACTCTGGAGGGAATATACAGTAGTCAACATTTGAAGTGCATCGAAAAGACAAGAACAGGTATTGTTTTGGTTTTAGGACAACTTTGATGAAAGGTTTTAATCCACTTCAAATGTTGATTACTGTATATATTGCACTATGGGGAATTAAAAGAGCAGGCCTAATGTAAGCCTGTCTGTCCTAAATAGTATTGAAAATTAATAATATCTCAAATAATTGGATAGTATGCACATTGGGATGCAGCTGCCACACCAGAGCTCCTCTTCTGCCAAATGCCTTTGTTGTCATCTGGATACATTCACATGGTAAAAGGTCTCCTCAGGTATACATGTGGCACTGTGAATTTAAATCATGCAAAATTGAAACGTGAAGGTGGTGCAGTGCCATTCAACGTCACGATGTAATACCAGCAGACTGGAGTGGAGGCCTGCTTCATAACAGTTCTGCTGAAACTAGCTACTTTTATGTTAATTGTTTTTACATGGCTTGTTTTCCAGCATCACAGATGATTATGTTGGTGTATTCGATCTGTGAATCTCCAGTGAAAACACATAAGGCCTTGGATTAAAGTTCAGGATGACCAAACATGATGCAAAGTTTTAATGTTTTATTCAAAGATGCATTAAGTTATCAAATATTGCAGAAATTTAACTGCAAATCTAAATAATAGAATGGGTTTATAGGCTGGATGAATAGATGGACTTTCTTACATATGAATTTGATATTCTCATGAAAGAAAGGAAAAACAGGGAATATCATTTCATGTTATCATATTAAATTATTAACATCTAATGCAGTAAAGGCAGACCAAATCCATAAAAAAAAAAACACTTGCATCTGACCTAATAAAAAATATAAACATTGGCTGGAGACATGAAATATATGAAAACAACTGTTAAAATATGTTATTTTTTTTTATTTGCTTTGGTACTAAAAGGTGTAACTTATATATTGGATATGTAAATCCAAACTGAAACCTGTAACACCACTATTCATTCTTTCAAAACCCGTGAACTCATGCTTTCATTACAATTACACGTTTTGAAACAATGATTGAGTGGATGAAAATATAAGCTTATTGTAATTTATATTGAGAACATTTGATCTAATCACTGAAACCCAACATTGTGACTTTCTTTTAATTTAGTACTTAATCCGTTCATTTAAGATCAATCAATGCACGATAAGTTTCAAATCACCTTTGTTGCTAAAATAATTACAGTAATACAGGCAATAATTGTCATGCTAGAAAATATGCTTACATTACCTAGCTTGCAAAACTCACATAAAATCCATGTTTGTAGAAGTATTTATAGTGTGTTACTGTATCAAAATGATGAAGGTATGACATTGACAAAGTTTTATGCTACAAGTTTTTACTGTCAATGCGGAATGAAATATGACTGAAACTATACTGTAACTTAACTTTTCAGGTGAATGGCGAGTAATGTTCATAGCAATGTCTCTATATAAAGTATTGCATGGCGTAATGTAAAAGGCTGTACTTGATGCCATCTATCTCCCTTTGTATAATCTCTCTGATCAATTCTTGTCCCTTGTATCCTGCGGTGTTCACAAATTGCTAAACTATTTCACATTGAAAGAAAAAAATAAATAAAATCTCCTACAAGGACTTCAGGTATCGCCATCTTTGTGGGAATATTTTATCCCCATAACAGGGTTTACCTGAACCACACACAAAATTGAAGTCATAATCTAAAGTAAATTACTTCTAGTACAAAAAAAAAAAAAAAAAAAAAAAAAAAATAATTGCATTACACTTGGCTATCCCAAAAGTGCAAACATATTTGAAGAGAATAAAATGCAAACAAATCAGTTAACTTGAAAAATAAAGATATTCGCTCTTTAAAGACAAAGTGGGTGGCTCTTAAAAGAGCCTTTACAATATATAATTAATCAAACTACAACGCATTACTTGCCCTTGGCGGGCTTCTCAGTTTTCTTAGGCAGCAGCACAGCCTGGATGTTGGGCAGCACACCGCCCTGAGCGATGGTCACTTTGCCCATAAGTTTGTTCAGCTCCTCGTCGTTACGCACCGCCAGCTGCAGATGACGGGGGATGATACGGGTCTTCTTGTTGTCTCTTGCGGCGTTTCCAGCCAACTCCAAGATCTCAGCAGTGAGATACTCGAGCACAGCGGCCAAATAAACCGGAGCACCAGCACCGACGCGCTCGGCATAGTTGCCTTTACGGAGAAGCCTGTGAACACGGCCAACGGGAAACTGAAGTCCAGCCCTGGAGGAGCGGGTCTTAGCCTTTGCTCTGGCTTTACCACCGGTTTTGCCTCTTCCGCTCATTTTGACAGTTTTAAAGTTGTTGTTTCCACAGAAGAATGCAGATATACAATACCGCTGTTGCTTGACAATCAGCCTTTAAAAGAGCGTGATCCGCGTCTATTGGTTAGAGTCGATCACAGCTGAAAACCAATCACTGCACTTCCCTCCAAATTTCAAACCCCTCTTTTTCTTCCCTCTCATTGCTGCATTGTAATTAATTTTTCATGTGAAGAAATTTATTAATTGGTTTGTTTTATATTACTATTAGATTAAACTTAGCTTCTGAAGATACTTACACAATTTAAAAAAAAAAATAAAAAAAATATATTATATATATATATATATATAAAATGAGCGTATATAAAGGTGAATGTGTTTAGTAGTATACAGTCAACACTGCATACACCAATGAAACTGAGATAAGATTTTTATTTGATATTTACGTTTCGTTTTCTTTTAATTTGAAAATAGCCAGTCAAACCAAAGTCTTTGAAATGACAGACCAATATGTTGTTACTGCAACTTTCAAAGGTTTTGAACAAGGAAAGCTGGATCTTTTTAGAAACATATTGACAGACAACGTAAATTATAGAAAATAGAAAAAAAATACGATTTGAGGTCAGAGTTGTGGACTGTGACGCTAAGAAAAGCGTAACCGCAGCTTTAATAACTTCCTAGATTCAGCAGAACTATGATGAAGCAGGCTCTACTCCAGTCTGCTGGAATGACATCATTGTGACGTTGCACAGCACCGCCTTTACATGTTTCAACTCGGTCCTCTGAGCAGCTGTAAAGCTCCACTTTCGCGCTACAGATTTAGTTTAGTTTTTGTGAATCTAAACTTAAGCAACTTTGATAATGTCTGGAAGAGGCAAAGGCGGTAAAGGACTTGGAAAAGGAGGCGCTAAGCGTCACCGTAAAGTTCTGCGTGATAATATCCAAGGCATCACTAAACCTGCCATCCGTCGTCTCGCTCGCCGTGGCGGTGTTAAGCGTATCTCCGGTCTGATCTACGAGGAGACCCGCGGTGTGTTGAAAGTGTTTTTGGAGAACGTGATCCGCGATGCTGTCACCTACACCGAGCACGCCAAGAGAAAGACCGTCACCGCCATGGACGTCGTATACGCTCTGAAACGACAGGGACGTACCCTGTACGGCTTTGGAGGTTAATCGCATTAAATTAGGAAAATAAGCTGCAAACCCAAGGCTCTTTTAAGAGCCACCCACACTATCATATTAAGAGCCAAAATTGAAGTGATCTGTTATGTTTTAGGTGAAAACGAACAACTTTTGTGACGTAATCATTCTTAAAAAAAGTGAGACTAGTGTATTGTTGCTGTGTGTATTGCACCCAGAATATAAGTGTTCGAATAATTTAAAATCAAAACTGATTTTTGAAATTGAAGTTCGTGCAATGTTATGAGACACATGTTAATGTTTATCTTAAATGACGTTTTCATTTGTTTAGCGTTTTTTATAGCATGAAAAGAAAAAGCAATCAGATGGTAATGGTGTTTTAAAGCAGTAGTAAAACTGGCAGGATAAAGGGAAAAGTGTCTAAACATTATTCTCAATTTTTTTCAGTGCATTTATAAGGGGTTTAAAAAAATAGACACTGCTTTTTGAGACCTATTTATTTTCTTGTATAACAACGAACAAAAAGAGCGGGAATTGAAACAAAGGAAACTTCCTCATATCTGCTGATGTCATTCAAACATGAAGCGGTGGATGGGGCCATCAACTAATCGCCTGTGATTGGCCCTCGATTCTCCGAGTTGTCCAATCACATACGAGTTTATGGTTTTGGTCTATCAGAAGGTTCCAGATCTCTTTGAAAATTAGCATAGGTGAGTCAATAAATGCGTTTGTCCCGTGCGTTTTAATTACTCACATTGAGTACATCATCATGCCTGAACCAGCAAAATCCGCGCCCAAGAAAGGCTCCAAGAAGGCCGTCACTAAGACCGCCGGCAAAGGAGGAAAGAAGCGCAAGAGGACCAGGAAGGAGAGCTATGCTATCTACATCTACAAAGTGATGAAGCAGGTTCATCCTGATACTGGTATCTCTTCTAAGGCGATGGGGATCATGAACTCTTTCGTCAATGACATCTTCGAGCGTATCGCCGGTGAATCATCTCGTCTGGCTCACTATAACAAGCGCTCTACCATCACATCTAGAGAGATCCAGACCGCTGTGCGTCTGCTGCTGCCCGGTGAACTGGCCAAACACGCCGTGTCTGAGGGCACAAAGGCCGTGACCAAGTACACCAGCTCCAAGTAAAGCTTGTTTGGGAAGCTTTGACTTACCACAAAGGCTCTTTTAAGAGCCACCCATTTTGTCACGTAAAGAGTTCCTATAGCGTTTAAAGTATAACAATGTGAGTTCTGTTTTAATTAAACCAGTATATAGTCAAAGTTTAGTTTTACATAATCATGCTTTAAACATTTCAATTATTTCACAGGAGTGTTTTATTACTTTTTGTACTTCTTAGCTAACAATACATATTACCAAATATAACTGCAGTTCATATATATATCTCTTGAGTTATGGAGTAAAATCACAAACAATGCTAGAAAGATTAGAGCTCCGTTCATCACTAAGGTCACTAGAATTAAAGTTAAAAGTCTTCTTACCCAGTTCAGTTTGAACAGAGTTTGTGCATGCAAGCTCCATCTGACTGGAATTTTTAATCAAAAATACATTTGCTGTCTTTGGATCATTTTAATGTTAATTTGGCAAATGGAAGATGACTCAATGGTACGTAATTATTTGTAGAAGTTCTTTTTGTTTTGTAAATTTGTGATAAAACTCACAGGAGTGTCCTGGCCAAATGGGCAGCACTACAATCAAATAAATCTTTAATCTCAGAGAATGTTTTCTGCTTAATAAAAGGGTTTTAAAAAATGTACTGTATATGTTTTTAGTTGCTAACTACTGTATTTAATGCACCTATATGTAAAATCCACAAAATTAAAAACCTTTCAAAGCAGTACTGGAGAGATAAATTGTAGATTCCACTAGAGATTCACATACATTTGCCACTCACAGATATGCAATATTAGATCATTTTCTAGAATAAACAAGTGACAAAGTATACGTTTTTGTCTCATTTGTTTGATTCAATTCTCTTTTTCAACTTTTCTGAAGTGTTCAAAAATTCTGGTGTTTACAGACTTTCAAGCAGCAAGAGTTGGTTTAATAATTTCTTAACTTATTACAATCAATAAATTGTAAACAAACAGCTAACATTTAAAACAGAAAGGGAATAAAAATAAAACAAAAGAGCTAAATTCATATCTAAATTGAAAACACAATGACAAAATCAAACACACAAACAAAATTAACAGACACATCCAAAAATTACATTAAAAAAATATATATGTAAAAATGATTTAATCCAGTCTCATTTGGTTTTATAGGTCCAGCATGTTCAGAGCACTACTAAAGCCTTATTGAATCACACCAGTGAAACTGGCAAATGGCGTTCAAGCGCCATCGAGGGGCTTCCCACTCTATATAAGATATATTATACTCTATATAGTATATCTTATACTCTATATAAGGCAGCGCTTGTGCGCCATCCATTCAGAATTAATGAAGCAATTCAATTCTGCATTCAGTTCTGAGCTAGGTGACATGGCAGTAAGTGCAATGTCTCGTTCCCTCATCTCAGGGAATGGAGGTTACGTGAGTAACCGGAGACGTTCCCTTTCGATTTGTTCATTCGACATTGCATTACTATGCTCATGGGGAACATATAAAATCCCGCTGAGTTCCAGCAATGGGTCCTGGCTTGACTAAAGCTGGGTACACACCACAAGACAATCGGGCTGATTTTGGGCCAATTTTTTCCCCTTCCGACAATCCTAGGTAATGTCCGATTATCTTGGTGGTTCTAAAGAATATCTTATGAGATTTTCCTGTGGTGTAAGGTGTGTTAAGAGTGAATCTGAATCTGAATCCGCTTGGAAGAATGTCGGAGGCGCCACGATCGCGAATTGTAAATCCTGATGTGTGGGGGAACCCCGAGGTCAACGCGCAGATTATCACGTGAAACAAAACAATATCCAATCAGAAAGTGAGCTGACAGAAGATGGAACAATAACAAAGGCATTCATTGAGCGCTAAAGGATTTTTATTTTATTTTTTCGTGATTTTTCTGTCATAAACATTTCAAAGGGTATCATCACAGTTTCTTCCCACCTATGGTCCATGTTTATTTTCAATTATTATATTAACAAGATGAAATTACATATACAGTCATGTGAAAAAAGTTAGGTTAGTTAGTTACATGCTGACATCACATTTGTTGCTCATGTTGCTGAATATCACTATTGACTTTTAAGGTTGACACTTGAATCTGTTATTAAGGTCTCTGAGTGGTTTGTTTTAGGTTTTGTGCACAAAACTGCAAAGGATTCTTTCTTGTGTTTAAGCTCAGAAAACTTTAAGACGCGGGCGGTTACCTGGAGAAGCATCTGCCACCGGACGCGAGCGGCGCGGCGTGGCGCGACGCGACAAAATACAATAGAACCTATTATGTTGTCGACACTGGATGCGGGGCAGCGCGGCGCGACACGGCAAATCCCCGACTGTAATCTGTGGTTGCATTCTATTTATGACATGCTCACACAAAGTTTAAATGATTTGCAACGGTCACTTTGTCGCGTCCAGTGTAGACAGACTGTAATACGCCTTATTCAGCCCGCCGCCATTTTGAATCGAAAACGAGGCTGTGAGGGATAGCAGTCCAGCAGCGCCCACTGTGGCATATTGTTGCGTACCGGGACGTAGATTGTTTAGTCATAAAAATAAAGAGAAAATATAATTTCACTAATTTCCACAGGACAAAGAACTTCAGAAAATGTGTATTATTAAAGTTCGACGGGACATAGGACCTAACTTTCAGGTAACAACATTGCATTTATTTAAGAAAATGACTGTGGAAACTAGCCGGTTGGCTAATTGCTCATTTATAATGTGAGCATGTTTATCTTTCTTTAAAAGTTTACGCAGAGCTAAAATGTTATGTTTTACTACAACAACTAAACTAAATATCTACATTTTGTATAGATTACAAAGAACACAAGAGTGTGCTCCTAACATTTTACTCAGGATTGTTTTTCAAAAACACTGACTGGAATTAGGAAGCTTAAGGAGGGTTCAGCTCCGTCTGTGTTTACCTGGACTCAAATACCTCACGAAAAGAAAACCTTGCGATCGTATATGAAAAAGATATTATTTTTATGATGTTTTAAAAATTAACATGCTTAATAGTTTGTGTTAAGAGCCTGCAGTTAGATCGTAAGCCTCTTTCAGAGAACATGTTAAGTCATACAAAAAACAGTGGGTAGAAAGTTTATTTTTATGCAAAGCGATCAAAAGATAACATTTATTTATTAGTTTGCCGTGTAGAGTTTGGGGTCAACCCCTTTTAAAATCGCAAAATGATATTCAGAACATTATTTTTTGTTTCTGTTTTGCTTTAGACAAGGAAAACATCATGTTTATCGTAATTTCATAATAAAGGTCGGGAAGACGCTTATGACCTAGCTGCAGACTCTTAACACAAACCATTAAGCATTTTAATCTATATAACATCATTTGAAAAACTCTGTATAAGCGTTTAAAGGAAGATAAACATGCTCACATTAGAAATTAGCAGTCTTTCCACAGTCATTTTCTTAAATAAATGCAATATTGTTACCTGAAAGTTAGGTTATATGTCCTGTCGAACAATCCACGTTTTCTGGAGTTCTTTGTCCTGTGGAAAAATGTGAAATGACGTATTATTTTACGGTTATACAATCTACATACCGGTACGCAACAATACGCCACAGTGGGCGCTGCTGGACTGCTATCCCTCACAGCCTCGTTTTCGATTCAAAATGGCGGCTGGCTGAATAAGGCGTATTGTTGCGGTAGACACGGTTAGACTTGGCAGACTCTGCTTAAAAGACCCGCCCTCCTCAATGGACAGTTAAAAAGACCAATCAAACTAACGATGACATCAAGTACCAATCAAAAGCAGGAAAGGAGGCAAAACCCGTCCCGTATTGATTCAAAACAGGACGCGCTATTTCATTCTCAAATACGGGACGATTCCGTATTTGATATGTCTATGTATATAAATAATGCTTGAATACAAATTATATTTTAATTTCTAATTTCTAATATGATTTCATTTAAATCATGTATTTCATTTCCATTAATAATTCTGCAACTTATTGTTATACAGTGCCTTCATCAAACCATGATTATTCTGCTGCTTCTAGTGAGTACTTTGTATATACAAATTATTGAATTTTAATTTTACTAAAATTTATTTTCCAGCATCTGAAGAAAGCGTGGACGCAGTATCCTGAACTTTGGCAATTCTCTGAAGCTACTTTTAGTCTTACTTTTAGTCTGACTGTAGATAAATATAAATGTTCAAAGCTTTGTGCAATATTAATTAAAATATGTTTTGTGTGTTTGTAGAATTGTTGCAGAATTGCAGAATCATTCTGTTTTTACTTTGTAAAGGTTGTCTATGGTTATTTTATGTAATTATTTATTTATTTTAAACATTTAGCAGATGCTTTTATCCAAAGTGACTTACAAAAAATATGTTATTATAAAATAAAACAAATAAAACCACAAAAAGCATGCAGCACACGTTAGAAGCACATTTGTGCAGCAGAGCAGCTCTCTTGCACTATATGATATGACAGACAACTTGTCTAGTCTTGAAAATTTTTGGGTGTGAGTTCGGTTATAGAATGTGGATGTCACACCCGTAAATAACCGTACTGTGTGTGAACACAACCATATTAAGGAGTCCAATACGGTATTGACAACCGCATTCTGCTGCTGTGTGAACATGGCCTTTTAAATAACTTTTTTCAGCAATCATCAAAGTGACGACGCTTCAAATAAAGATTGTATCAATTACAATGTAACACCTGAGAGACAAGAGACTTAAAAAGAGATTTGTTCAAAAAACGCTGATTCATTCAGGAATGAAATAAGTGAAGCATTTATGAGCAAGTAACTGAATCGTTTGTTCAACTTATTTTTTTTTTTTACAATTCGTTGTGTAGCATTCCAAGCTAAAAAGATTGACTTTACTTTAAGTGCAGACGCAATGTAAATGAAAGATTCATTGTGTAGTTTAGACAGCTTTATTGATTATAACAGAACTTTGTGAGATCTAAGATTAGTGACGCATTTAGTGATAATAAAGGGAGCGCACTTTGCACTTTCCAGGGTATATAATCCATTCAGAATTTTGTATTGATTTTGTATGAAATGGCAAAGTGATAGTTACCACACTAGGAAAGTTACCACACTAGGAAAAACAGAACAAAACAGACCACAATACTGATATTGTGGTCTGTTTTGTTCTGTTTTTCCTATTGTGCTTCCCCCTGTGTTTCCAGTTATTTGCTTGTTCCTTTGTCTCCCACTTTTGTTCAGTGTAAGCTGGTTTAATCTTGCCCGTATTTGTACTTCCCCTTGTTATCCTGTTATGTTGCCACTCCCCTTTTTCAGTATATTTTTAGTCCTTTGTTCCTCAATCCCCTTATCCAATCTTAATGTTACATAGTGTTGTCATCCTTCCGGTTTTCTGTTTATTGTTTTAAATAAAATTACCAATTCGTCGTCACTCATGATTCCTGCAAGTTTCCTTCTGGCTTCTTGAAGCCTTTTTTGTTTGTTAAATATAAGTTTGTTTGTTTGTTTGTTTTTTAACAAACAGTGCCCAGCAGAAGACTGGTCATAGTTTGTTTGATCAATCTGCCTTCTCAAATTATCTTGACTTGCCTAAAATAAAATCTATAGATATAAAACAGTTCATATATAAACAATGTTAGTTTAAACGTTAAACCTAGATTAATGTGCATGATTAGAATATTTGTGCAGAGAGTGGAAGCTAAAGCCGCTTTGCATGAAGGCCTATTGCGTGTGCTTGAACACAGATCTCTTTCAGCTGCGTGGAAGGACACTAATCGCCATCAGAGCCGGTCTCGAAAGTGAAGTCTCGTGTTGTTTCCACCAGCGCGGCATTTTTTTCTTCACCATAATTGATGGATGTCTAAAATATAAAAATAAGGAGAGGCCTAAATAGGCCCGATGCCCGGCCCGTGTCTGAACTATAACATGAAAATTTGGCCCGAAGCCCAGCCCTAGGAGTGTAAAAAAGTTGGGCCCATCGGCCCGGGCTAAAATGCAGCGCTCTTATTGACTGCTTTGAAGCTTTGCAATTCGGTAGGGCATTGTTTAATGCTTACAGCTGAAAAAGATTTGTATTTCCCCCCCTCGATTCAAGAGTCAAATGTCTGCCATGGTAATAACCTTGTCTTACTGTACTGTAGTAAGCCCGAATAATATGAATTATTTTAACAACTGACAAACTTCTTTTAAAGTGCTACCTGAATGATTTTTATAAATTATAAAATCTCCTTTTAGAGTGCAATGTGAAATGAGTTAACTATTAATTAATTTTGGTAACTGAGAATTGAGAACTCAATCTCAATTTAGAGAGAAAAACATAAACATATAAAATTACCAAATAAGGACCTGATTTGCTGTAGACAATCTATCTGGAATGCAAATCAAGAGAAACAATAACACTAACAAGGTAATAATAGATTGTGTTCTGCTTAAGACGGTAACAATGAATCACACACTCTCTGAATAACAACATTAACAAATTAAATGGTCATCACTGATATTCAAAATCTGCATATATAATGACCTGCTAAACGAGATCACTAAATAAATACTTCAAAGTTTACCACATAGAATAAAACTAACGGTACCTTGAGTCCAGGGCCGTGCACAGACCTTTTCAGGGGCATGTGCTGAAACTGAAAAAAAGGCACCCCCAACCCCTCCACAAACCAAGGTTATTTTCGTAAACTGAAATAAAATAAAAACGTAAAAATAAATGAAAAAAATAAATAATCGTTTTCGTAATAATTACGTTCTCACCCCATGGCAGAAAAATAAAGACAGCGACCTGAACAGCACCTGCTTTAAATCTAGGCTACTGCATCAGTTTAAGGCATGTTTTATGATTAACCAATATACTAGAGCTGATCAATCTTTAAAGGATAGAGATTCAAACACCAAAGCGATCTCAGTTGTAAATGACAACGATTCCCCATGTATTAAACCTTTGAAAAAGTCTTACCGGAACATTCAAATCTGTACTTGCACTGCCGCTAACAGAGAGAGCAGTCATGTTTATCTAAAAAAAACTGCTTCACAAAATGTCTTTTCAAATACAGTCATTCATATTATCACAGCAATACTCTTATTAAAGATCATAGTTTGGATATAAAATTGATGTCTATGGTAGAGATCAAAATAAAAGTAACGTACGTTTGAAAGTAACGTTTGTGTCGATTGCATTGTTTCGCCACTAGGTGGAAACAAGTAACTGTTAAAAGATGTATTTGTCATTAAATAGAGAGACTAATTCAAAAATGCAGATTCATCCAGTAATGTATTTTGGAGCAAGTCATTTATTTATTCAAACCTCTTTTTCGTAAATTTAATATTATAAATTGGTGTATTAAATACATTATATTAAAATACAAATATTATGCATTAAATGATTAATAATTCATTCAAATGAATTAAACTCTTTTAAATATACTGCAGCAATTGATATTTTGTCTCACATTAGTTTGCTTGGTTTAGAATTGGGAGGAAATCATGATCTCTGTTTGAAAAAACTAAAACTCAAACTAAACTATATAAAAACTAAATAGAAATGTGTTCACAATAGAAACTAAATTAACACTAACAAAATTGTTAATGAAACAAATAAAAACTAAACTAAATTTTATAGAAAATTTGAAAACTATATCAAAATAAAACAAATTTAAAAAAGCAAAACTAAATTAACCTTGCCACGAACTCATACACCACCAAAAAATAACACAATAATATTCTTATATTATATTTAATTAGTAGCCTATTAATAACTTTTCAGCAGATAGCCATAAAATCAAAGTAGAAATTTCTTATAATATATTTTAGTATAGCTGACAACTATCACTCGGTTGCTTTGTGCCAAACTCAAATGCAGTTACACCGCAGGTTTTTGACCAACGAATGTGTGCAATTTGTCCATCATTAAAACGACGACATTACATTACGTCAACATCACGCGGTGTGGTGATGCATTATATACGAACCTTTATATACATACTAGTGTTTATTTCATAAAGACAACTTGCACTTATTCAAACAACAAGATATTTTACCATTACAAGACGAAGACGTTCATCTGTTTCTGCTCTATGACTCGCGCTCAGGGGGCGGAGTTGTAAAGTTTGAATGACAGTTTGAGCGGTTCTAAGAGATGCGCTTTTAATGCTTTTAATTGGTTAAATATTTAAAAAAAAAAAAAGAAAAACAGACGTAACGGCTTACCAATAGCATTGATTTATTGAAAATTTAAAAATTTAAAAATTTAAAAATTTAACCCCCCCCCCCCCCCCCAAAAAAAATAGGGCACTTCCGAGTGTAATTACAAAGAGGGCATGTGCTCTGCACAGGTTGAGCCCTACCTGTGCACATCAGCCAGGGGTTAAGAGGAAGCATATATCAAAAAACTACAAAGAACTACAAAGTTCTGGCCGGCAACAGCCTATGACGTCACCGCCCGGCACAACCACAGTACAAAAGGATGCCGGTGGAGCACAACATCCGCTTCTTCATCTGAAGTTGACGTATGAAGCATGGCGAAGGGACTAGAGGACGCATTGTCTTGTTCCCTTCTCAGGGAACCATGGTTACACACATAACCTGTGACGTTGCCTTCCGAAGGAACATCGCACTGCGTGCTCTAGGGTCGTTTGTGGGGAACAGTGTACCCACGCTCCCATGCTGAGGGGAATGCCAGCCAGAAAGGGCGAGCACTAAGTACCAACTCCACCAGGATAGGGAGCTGCCCCAATGATGATTGCCCTATGGCCAAGAAGCCTGAGCTGCGTTCCTGAAACTTACCTGTTGGGGTCTGAAATCAAGACCAGGGTAGAGAAGGCTTGGAATAAATGGAGCGGGGCCCAAGGAAAGAACCGGGGCCTAACCAACTCAGAGAAAGAGAACGAGGCTGTAGCGCGTAACCCTTACCATACAGGATTTCTAGGAGCTACCCCTGACAGCATAAGGGTTAATGGCCCAAGGTGGGGCCTGTCTAGTCCCAAGGGCAGACAGAAATGGGATCCAGCTTAGCAAAGGGGATCGGACATTTCAAAGGATAGTAGAACGGATCTACGAGATGACAGCTGTCAGGCAGAAACCGAATGGCAACACATCGTGGTTGGAAATGCGGTCATGGCATTTTAGGCCCTCAAGACAAGCTTGAACCGGAAGAGAGGTCTTGTAGCTTAACCTCAGCTAGATGAAAGTAGCTTTTGCCTATAGAGAAACCTGGAGAGCTATAGTCCCTTAGAGCCATAGCAATCAGGGAGGGTTTCCTCAGAAACACTTCTCGCTTGAGCACAGTTGAAGGCCGTGCCCTCAAAACCCCCTCCTCAGGGGGCAGGCACTGATTCAACCGTAGGGCAGCAGAGCAGAGCTGCTGCAAAACGGTGGTTTAAGTGAAGAGGAACACTAGTTCGTACCATAAAAGGTAGGAGGTATGATGACTGGGTGGATACCCCAAAATGGGATGCCCCTCAGGGCGGAATGCCCCAGAGGGGAAGAGTGAGGTCGCTCAGCACCTCAGCAAGAGGGACCCAGACTCTGGAAGTTGAATGAGGTTGTGGTAAATGTTACTTAAGCCAGAAAAAGGCCCCTCGGGGCGAAAACCTGGATAGTATGTTCTGGCTGGGCAGCTACTCAGAGTGTTCAACCCGAATGAGGGACCCGCGGTTCCTAGAGCTGCAGTGTTTTACTATAGACTGACGGCTTCCCAGGGAGCTTCCGTAAAAGCCAGGAACAGGCTACATGATCCAATGGAAATGGGCCGGAGAGGACTACCATACAGATTGGATCTAGAGTCAGCAGACGCCATCACAGTAATCAGTAACAGAGAGGGGGAGAAGAGATCCCTTTCCTGAAACAAAGTAGACAGAAAACACTGCAAAGTAACAGAACACTTAGCCTCGACATTTTCTCTTTCTTTTTTCTTTCTTTTTCTGATATGCTTCAGACACGAGTCCACAGCCCACAAGCTAGAGGGGGAACCTTTTAAACTTTTACACAGCCTGTAACCCAAAAGTTCATGTTTCTTCTCCATTAGCGTTAATCAGACTGACGCTTCACATAGAATGTCCGCCAAGTGTACACACAGCGCTATTGGAACATTAGACTAATTTTGGATTTGTTAGATTATTCTAATTTGGTGGAATCAGAGGCTTTAATTGTCTTGCTTGATTTCCATAAATCTTTTGATACAATCGAGCATAATTTTATGTTTAGGGCTTTAAAAGTTTTTGGTTTTGGGGAGAGATTTATTTCTATTATTGAAATGTTTCATAGAGGTATTAATAGCTCTATTAATTTATATCCAAATACTTCTAAAAGATTTCCTATTTGTAGAAGAGTGTGCCAAGGTTGTCCTATATCTCCTTTTTTTTTTTTTTTTTTTTTTTTTCTTCTAGTAGTTTTAAAATTTTGAACTCTCCAACTGTTGAAGGAATTACCATCTTTAGTAAAGAAATTAGATTATCTCAGCTTGCAGATGATACTGTTATCTTTTTGAGAGACAAAGAACAGTTGCCCACTGCTTTGCAGGTAGTAAATGCATTTTCTGGTGCTTCTGGATTAATGCTAAATGTAACAAAATGTGAAATAATGTCTCTTTATGAGTCACAAGAAAAAGTTTTATATAATATCCAGATTTAAAAAAAAAGATAAAATATTTAGTTAACAGGAAATCTCTTTATATTTACAAAGTTGGATGGATAAAGGTATTTATTTCTTATCTGATATTTTAGACTTGTCAGCCCATTTGCTTTCTCATGAATCTTTCATGAAGAAATGGTCATTTCCAATTAAATATAAAGAATACTATTATGTAATGAAAGCTATTCCCACAGGCATACTGATGTTGATGAGAAGCTATGTTGTCATGCAATATCCATAGAACTGAACCTGTACTTTATTTAAATGGAGTAGATATTAATAGTAAAAAGTGTACAAACAAATTTATTAGATTACTATTTTATTAAAAAAAAAAAAATAGAGCTCTAAAGCCTAGAGGAATTTTTTTGGAATGTTTGCTCTACAGATATTGTGTGGAAAAAAGCGTTGTTGCTCCCATTTCGATTTTGTATACCAAATAAACTTAAGGAATTGCATTTGAAAATCCTACATAATATTTATGTGAGCAATTATACTCTTTCAAAATTTAGAGATATTGATGAAAACTGCTCATTTTGTTTAGATCAACCAGAAAAAATTGTTACATCTTTTTTTATGAATGCTATCATTCAAAAACATTTTGGGAAGAGTTATCTTTGTACGTCCAAGAGAAAACTGGTTATAGTTGTGACTTGACCTCAAAGGATGTTCTAATAAATTTTGAATCAAAAAGTATATCTGAAAATTTCATATTCATAAAAGTAAAATAAATAATTCTAAACCTTGTTTAAAGGTTTTTATGATTGATACATTCATATAGTTTCACTTCAATGCATCGGTAGTAAAAAAATGTAAAGAAACAATTGTATTTGCTAAAGAGTTAAAGTTGATTGTAAAGTGAAATTATATAGCCTACATTGTGATTTGGAATATTGACATTTGTATTTATCATTTTTTTTTTTTTGTCAAATTGTATCTTTGTACATGTATTTCTAAAATGTAAATTGTAAACCCTATATTTACATTTTTTGTTATTTTTATTTATTTTATTGTCTTGTTATGTCTTGTTATGTTTGTATATG
Organism: Garra rufa; assembly: GCF_049309525.1. Taxonomy (NCBI): domain Eukaryota; kingdom Metazoa; phylum Chordata; class Actinopteri; order Cypriniformes; family Cyprinidae; genus Garra; species Garra rufa. Next base: position 37,955,970 of record NC_133385.1, on the reverse strand, counting down.
TTTTTGTTGTAGTTTGTAAAATAAAATAAAAAAAACACACCGCGACAACAGCGCCCTCTACGGACGTAAAAGTGTCATTGAGGTATTTAATGGTCATTTACACCTTGAATATTAAATATGTTTAATAAAAGACTGCAGCAATTTTTAGTAGAAACCAAATACGTAAATTACGTGTTTTCTTGCGCAGCAGTTGGTCATTCATCCACATGTAACGTAAACAAATAAATTACTTTAATTTTAGATAAATCATCAAAGATGTGGTCGGTGAGGTTCAGCATACAAAACATATAGCCTACATCTATTTTGTGCTAAGTATTCTACAAATATATTCACATATTTATGTGCTCAATAAAAATACCCTGTAACTACTTTTTATACTAAACTGGTATACCTAAAGTGTGCTAAAATGTAACAGCGAGTTTTGTGCTTAATACACTTTATTTACTAAACTGAAGATATCGCTACTGTATATTTGATTGTGTTAAAGTCGAAATATTGCAAGTTTACTTCAGATATACACTTTAAATATCTTGCATTTAAAGACCGATTATTATACAGTAATCATACAATCTTTATTAATAGTAATAGGCATACTATTAAGAAATGTGCATTGTGCAATAAAATACTCCAAATTAAGATGAATTATCTTTGGATTCGAATTTTACTTTGAAATGAAAGTATTTTAAATAAATCAAATAGAAAACGAAAGTGTTTTTTCTGAAGCCAGTTGTTCCGGAAGCGGGTAATTTATCAAACAGTAGGCTACTTAGACAACGACTCCGTTATTTCACTGCAAAAAGCAACGTGAGTGAGAGATTGTCTGGGCAAAGCTTGAAATCTTGAAATCCGACATATTAGTAATTATAGATTAAAAATAAATAAATATTTAAATAAATGCGGAAGTAAAAACTTCTAGTGAGTGTTTACTGAAAGCCTTGTATTTCAGCAATATGTACAAAGTTCTTCGATTTTTTCTGCTTCTACTTCCAATAGCTGCTTCAAAAGGTAAGATTTTAGAAGACTTATAAAATTTACTTAATTTGTTTGCACTTAAAATGTGCACTCCAAATATGTTCTTAGACCAAGATTAACCGCTTCACACAATGCTACAGGATACAGCATTGGCAATGACAGCAGCAAAATTAAATGGAAGATTACAGATTAACTAGCGTAGCTACAAGAGCTGTTAATGGCAGAGCAACAGTGTGTATGGTTCTGGTTCCGGTTGGCTATTGCATGCATGACTTTGACTAAATAAAAATACATTTTATAAAACACGTGCACTTTTTTTTTTTTCACACTGATGACTTTGTTTCCAGTTTTGAGCATATTTGACTGTTGATCCAAAAAAGAACTTGATGGAACATATATCAGTTGTTTATCATACCACAGTTTTGATAATTGTGTTGTTGTTTTCTATTTCCTGTTGTTATTTCCCAGGCTCTCACTCTTTAAGGTTCCTTAGCACATACATCAAAGGACAAACAGCATTTCCTGAATTTAGCTATGTAGTGATGCTGGATGATGTCAGAGTTCTCTACTATAACGGTGAAACGAAAACTTTCCATCCAAGAGGAAATACAACATCTGAAGCGGATGTGTTTGATTCAGTGTTCCTTGAAATAAGTGATGTCATACATAGAGATTTAATAGACAGACGGATAATAGCAAACTCGAGTGAAACTGATCGTGAGTATTGTAATTATATGTAGGTATTTAAATTCCGATCAAAAAGGCTTGCCATTTTAAGAAATATAAATAATAAATAAATATTAGAATATAAACTAAAATAGTAGTAGTTTTAATATTAACAACAATGATTATTTGTATTGCAATATTTTGTGACTGTGAAATGTCTAGAAATATTTTTTTTTTCATGTGCTGTTGTGCTGTAAATACCATTTCAAAACGTTTCCTCTCTATTCAAGGTGTCCTTGCCCTTCAGAGGCTGGTTGTGTGTGAGTTGAGAGACGATGGTGAACCAGGACAAATGATCACACGGGATGCTGTCAGAGGATCCACCACTGATGAACTGCTATATGTTGACAATAATTTTACATATCAGGGCACATTAAATGTCTCAGCTCAATTGCTGAAAGTCCATCTTGAATTCGGCAAGTATAGACATGAACATTTATACCGCCCATACTGCATCAAGACACTCAAGGGTTACCTTGAAAGAAGAAGAAATCAAGTCGGTAGAAAAGGTACAATGACTCCCAGCCAATCAAGTAAAGAAAAGTGTTCTCATTTAAATTTAGCTTTCTAAATTACATTTAGCATTTATCAGGTTACTATATAATTAAATGAATATCTGTTTTTTTGTTTTGTTTTTTGTCGTTGTTTTTTTCTGCAGTGAAACCCAGACTCAGACTCACTCAGAAAGCAAACTCATATTCTGGAGGGTTTCGTGTGAGTTGTTTGGCAACAGGGTTTTACCCTCGTCACATCAACCTGACCCTGTTCAGAGACGGGCAGCCTGTAGCTGATCATGAGATCACTGGAGGAGAACTGCTGCCCAATAATGACGGGACGTACCAGATGAGGAAAACTCTGGAGATCAGTGCTGCAGACAAACACAAATACACCTGCTCCGCCACACACCTAAGTCTGGACAACAAACTGGACATTGATTTGGGTAATACTTTGGAATTGTAAAGTATCCCAGTATCCAGTGTATCTAATCTGTGTGTGACCTTTTACCATGTGTATTTCAGAATTTGATCCAGGTGACCCATTTAAATCAGTCATTCCTACAGTGCTGATAGTTTTGGCTCTGGTGTTGGTGTTAGGAACTGCAGCTGTCACATATAAATACAGGAAGAGGCGAACAGGTAGGACAAAAACTAAAATGAATGATAATCAGTCCAGTTTTGTTTAGAAAATACTTGATTCTCATCAATAACATCAAACTTTTTGTAGATTCATCTACAACTGATTATTCTGCGGCATCTAGTAAGTTTATTTTTGATAAGTATAAAAATGAAAGTATTTTAGTATATTTTTGTGAATATTCTGTTCTTTAAAACTTTTGTTTTCAGCATCTGATGAACATGTTGAAAAAAAAACATGATCAAATTAAAGATTGACCTATAGGAGGCAGGTGGCTGATGGGTAGAGGACTGAGAGGAGGAGGAGAGAAGTTGACTGCAGAACTTCCTGGAGACAGATGGCTTGCGGAAGAAAGAAATCGGTGAACTGTGATCACAACATGCACTGTAAAAAAATTCCTGTAAATTTTACAGTAAAATGCTGGCAGCAGGGTTGCCAGTCGGTTACTGTAATATTTACAGCAGCATTGCTGTAATTTAATCTACAGCATCATCCTGTATTTTCTGATTACAGCAAATAACTGTATTTTTACATGGTTGTGTTTTTTTTTTACAGTAAACTACTTTAATTTGTGTATTCTTTATTTGCAGTATTTATTTTCCAGATTGCTGAATATTAATGACTAGGAATTTAAACAAATTATTAACTGCATAAGCTTTAAACAATATTTAACTGCATAAAGTGTTGTATAGTATGAAACTCAGTACACCTATTATTTAATAAAAACAAAAATAATAATTATTTGACACATTTTAATCTTGAAAAACAGGTCCAATTGCATTTAACATATAACTCTTAAATCTGCATGAAAGAAATGTCATAGAGCAGTGTATTTCATATTATATTGAATTCCAAAATAAATTGGGCATGAACATATTTACTTGAAACATATATTACCCAGCAAAATTTTAAGTTTAACCAATATTTAGCCAAAGTTTAACCAACATCAAGTTAACCAACATGGTCATAATTACATGGTTCTAAATACCACAAAGACAGTGAGGAATTTAAAGCACTTCATGAACAGTCCAACAAGGCCCCAAGTGAGTCCAACAAAACTTCTGATCAAAAAAAGGAGAACAGTTCAGCTCCAGATGTTGCCACATACCAGCCCAGCCAGCAATGACTTGTGGGGCCCAGCTGGGTTAACTACGGGTTCCATGGGAACTGTGTGGGCATGGGCTTTGGCTGGGTGAAATCAGCGGGTCCCATGTAGGTTTTGTAGTATGAGTCCCACATAGGAAGCCCATATGAGCTGATTACATGGGTCACATAAGGGACAGGCATGGGCCAAGTGGGCATGGGTTTGATCTGGGAACACATATATGGGTCTTGCATGACATATTTATGGGCCAAGTGGGCATGGGTTTTATCTGGGAATGCATATATGGGTCCTGCATGGCATATTTATGGGCCAAGTGGGCATGAGTTTGAACTGGGAATGCATATATGGGTCCTGCATGGCATATTTATGGGCCAAGTGGGCATGGGTTTGAACTGGAAATGCACATATGGGTCCTGCATAGAAATTTTATAGGCCAAGTGGGCATGGGTTTGAACTGGGAACACAAATATGGGTCCTGCATGACATATTTATGGGCCAAGTGGGCATGGGTTTGATCTGGGAATACATATATGGGTCCTGCATGACATATTTATGGGCCAAGTGGGCATGGGTTTGAACTGGGAATGCATATATGGGTCCTGCATGGCATATTTATGGGCCAAGTGGGCATGGGTTTGAACTGGGAATGCACATATGGGTCCTGCATAGAATTTTTATAGGCCAAGTGGGCATGGGTTTGAACTGGGAACACAAATATGGGTCCTGCATGACATTTTTATGGGCCAAGTGGGCATGGGTTTGATCTGGGAATACATATATGGGTTCTGCATGACATATTTATGGGCCAAGTGGGCATGGGTTTGATCTGGGAACGCATATTTGGGTCTTGAATGGCATATTTATGGGCCAAGTGGGCATGGGTTTGAACTGGGAATGCACATATGGGTCCTGCATAGAATTTTTAAAGGCCAAGTGGGCATGGGTTTAAAATGGGAACACAAATATGAGTCCTGCATGACATATTTATGGGCCAAGTGGGCATGGGTTTGAACTGGGAATGCATATATGGGTCCTGCATGACATATTTATGGGCCAAGTGGGCATGGATTTGAACTGGGAATGCATATATGGGTCCTGCATGGCATATTTATGGGCCAAGTGGGCATGGGTTTGATCTGGGAATGCATATATGGGTCCTGCATGGCATATTTATGGGCCAAGTGGGCATGGGTTTGAACTGGGAATGCATATATGGGTCCTACATGGAATATTTATGGGCCAAGTGGGCATGGGTTTGAACTGGGAATGCACATATGGGTCCTGCATAGAATTTTTATAGGCCAAGTGGGCATGGGTTTGAACTGGGAATACATATATGGGTCCTGCATGACATATTTATGGGCCAAGTGGGCATGGGTTTGATCTGGGAATGCATATATGGGTCTTGAATGGCATATTTATGGGCCAAGTGGGCATGGGTTTGATCTGGGAACGCATATATGGGTCCTGCATGACATATTTATGGGCCAAGTGGGCAAGGGTTTGAACTGGGAATGCATATATGGGTCCTACATGGCATATTTATGGGCCAAGTGGGCATGGGTTTGAACTGGGAATGCACATATGGGTCCTGCATAGAATTTTTATAGGCCAAGTGGGCATGGGTTTGAACTGGGAACACAAATATGGGTCCTGCATGACATATTTATGGGCCAAGTGGGCATGGGTTTGATCTGGGAATGCATATATGGGTCCTGCATGACATATTTATGGGCCAAGTGGGCATGGGTTTGATCTGGGAATGCATATATGGGTCTTGAATGGCATATTTATGGGCCAAGTGGGCATGGGTTTGATCTGGGAACGCATATATGGGTCCTGCATGACATATTTATGGGCCAAGTGGGCATGGGTTTGATATGGGAATACATATATGGGTCCTGCATGACATATTTATGGGCCAAGTGGGCATGGGTTTGATATGGGAATACATATATGGGTCCTGCATGACATATTTATGGGCCAAGTGGGCATGGGTTTGAACTGGGAACACAAATATGGGTCCTGCATGACATATTTATGGGCCAAGTGGGCATGGGTTTGATATGGGAATACATATATGGGTCTTGCATGACATATTTATGGGCCAAGTGGACATGGGTTTGATATGGGAATACATATATGGGTCCTGCATGACATATTTATGGGCCAAGTGGACATGGGTTTGATATGGGAATACATATATGGGTCTTGCATGACATATTTATGGGCCAAGTGGACATGGGTTTGAACTGGGAATACATATATGGGTCCTGCATTACATATTTATGGGCCAAGTGGGCATGGGTTTGATCTGGGAATGCATATATGGGTCTTGAATGGCATATTTATGGGCCAAGTGGGCATAGGTTTGATCTGGGAACACATATATGGGTCCTGCATGACATATTTATGGGCCAAGTGGGCATGGGTTTGAACTGGGAACACAAATATGGGTCCTGCATGACATATTTATGGGCCAAGTGGGCATGGGTTTGAACTGGGAACACAAATATGGGTCCTGCATGACATATTTATGGGCCAAGTGGGCATGGGTTTGATATGGGAATACATATATGGGTCTTGCATGACATATTTATGGGCCAAGTGGACATGGGTTTGATATGGGAATACATATATGGGTCCTGCATGACATATTTATGGGCCAAGTGGACATGGGTTTGATATGGGAATACATATATGGGTCTTGCATGACATATTTATGGGCCAAGTGGACATAGGTTTGATCTGGGAACACATATATGGGTCCTGCATGACATATTTATGGGCCAAGTGGGCATGGGTTTGAACTGGGAACACAAATATGGGTCCTGCATGACATATTTATGGGCCAAGTGGGCATGGGTTTGATATGGGAATACATATATGGGTCTTGCATGACATATTTATGGGCCAAGTGGACATGGGTTTGATATGGGAATACATATATGGGTCTTGCATGACATATTTATGGGCCAAGTGGACATGGGTTTGATATGGGAATACATATATGGGTCCTGCATGACATATTTATGGGCCAAGTGGACATGGGTTTGATATGGGAATACATATATGGGTCTTGCATGACATATTTATGGGCCAAGTGGACATGGGTTTGAACTGGGAATACATATATGGGTCCTGCATTACATATTTATGGGCCAAGTGGGCATGGGTTTGATCTGGGAATGCATATATGGGTCTTGAATGGCATATTTATGGGCCAAGTGGGCATAGGTTTGATCTGGGAACACATATATGCGTCTTGAATGGCATATTTATAAGCTAAGTTTGGTTTGAACTGCAGTTTTACTAATTTACTAATTTACTAATTTTACAGAAAATAACTAACTTTTTTACAGTAGTTTTCTGTGATTTCAAATTACATTCATAACTTAGTAATATTACTAATAGTGGTGGGCCGTTATTGGCGTTAACGTGCTGCGTTAACGTGAGACTCTTATCAGGCGATAAAAAGAATATCGCCGTTAATCTATTCTCAAAGTTGGGTTGGGAACTGGGTCTAAACTACGCAAGATATGATGACTTTCACCTTGATATTTTAGTGCGGATGACGTATACCTATAGCCACTGTAGGAGGTGAGAACGAGTCTTCAACCTGTGTGTATGCCTACTGTGAGTGTGAAATGACCACATCAAACGAGACGTGCAAACATGGATGCACCTACGAAGCCGCCGGGTTTGCTTCAGGGCAGGTGCGTTGCTAGACCCTGCACGTGCCCCAGTAAAATCTCAAATTTGAGTTATAATTTACTTTGATAATCCCGAAATAAAGACATTAAACTATATGCAACAACTGAATTGATGCTTCTAAAAGCAAAGCAGTTTAATCGAAGACTATGCACACAGATATCCATGCCCGCACGCGTCTGTGTATTTAAGGGGAACGCGCACGTCATGCAGCCTTTTGCGCAGAAGTACTTGGTTACACAAGTTTGTATAGTTAATTATGTTGTAAATGCAATTGTCAAGCAGTTTGTGATGCATTTTGGAAACAGGAGATGAGTGCCTGATCTAATGTGCCACCTGGCTTGAGAAACCCATTCTCAAAGACTACCTTTTAGTCATTATTTGGGTAGCACACATATTCGGATAGCCTTCATCAGAATTCAAATTAGCCATTTTAATCTAGATTAATCTAGATTAATTTCAAAATTACAGTGAGATTAATCTAGATTAAAAAAAAAATCTATGCCCACCACTAATTACTAACAATATCTGTAAACTAACAACTTGACTGTTATTTTAGGTCCTATATCATTAAAGGCAAATTACATTTTTTTTCTTTTTTATACAGGAAAATTACTTTTACAGTATTTTTTGTGTTATTTTAAATTGTTAAAAACTTTGTAAAATTACAAACAATATCTGTAAATTAACAACTTAACTATTATTTTAAGTATTATTCCATTAATGACAAATTACAGGAATTCTTTTTTTGCAGTATTTTTTCTGTTTTCTTAAATTACTTACACATTGACATAAAATTACAAAAACAATCTGTAATTAAATAATGTAGCTCATTAAGGTTTATGTCTATACTAACAATTTAATGTTCTTTTTGTACACCGTGTTCCAAATTATTATGCAAATTGGATGTAAGTGTCATAAACATAAAAAAAAATTGTTTTTCAATTAAACTCATGGATGGTATTGTGTGTCATGGCTCTTTGGATCACTGAAATGAATCTCAGACACCTGTGATAAATAGTTTACCAAATGAGCCCAATTAAAGGAAAATTACTTATGAAAGGATGTTCCACATTATTAAGCAGGCCACAGGTTTCAAGCAATATGGGAAAGAAAAAAGATCTCTCTGCTGCCGAAAAGTGTCAAATAGTACAATGCCTTGGACAAGGTATGAAAACATTAGATATTTCACAAAAACTTAAGTGTGATCATTGTACTGTGCAGATTTGTGGCTGATTCAGAGCACAGACTGGTTTGTTCAGGAAAAGGCAGAATGAGGACGGTTTCTGCCAGACAAATTCATCAGATTAAGAGAGCAGCTGCTAAAATGCCATTACAAAGTAGAAAACAGGTATTTGAAGCTGCTGGTGCCTCTGGAGTCCCGCGAACATCAAGGTGTAGGATCCTTCAGAGGCTTGCAGTTGAGCATAAACCTACTATTCGGCCACTCCTAATAATGCTCACAAGCAGAAATGGTTGCAGTGGGCCCAGACATACATGAAGACTCATTTTCAAACAGTCTTGTTTACTGATGAGTGTTGTGCATCTTTGGATGGTCCAGATGGATGGAATAGTGGATGGAACATGTCCCAACAAGGCTGCGACGTTAACAAGGAGGTGGCGTTTTGGGCCGGAATCATAGGGAGAGAGCTGGTAGGTTCCTTTAGGGTCCCTGAAGGTGTGAAAATGACCTCGGCAAAGTATGAAAATGAGAAACTCATTGTGTGGCCACCATCCTCCCCTGACCTCAACCAGATTGAGAACCTTTGGAGCATCCTCAAGCAAAAGATCTATTAGGTTGGGAAGCAGTTCACATCAAAACAGCAGCTCTGGGAGGCTATTCTGACATCCTGCAAACATATTCCATCAGAAACTCTCCAAAAACTCACAAGTTCAATGGATGCAAAAATTGTGATAGTGATATCAAAGAAGGGGACCTATGTTAAGATGTAACTTGCCCTGTTAGGATGTTTTTGATTGAAATAGCTTTTGATTTCAGTAAATATGACCACCTAATGCTGCAAATTCAGAAAATGCCAATTTTCAGTTCTTTACAACCTATAAAATGTTTTAACTCTGTTGTGAATAATAATTTGGAACAGTGCATTTTCAGTTTTTTATTTTTGAAATAAATACTGTTATCATTAGGAGGTTTGTTCAATAAAATTCAAATTATACCCTATGGTTGCTAACTTAAAAAATTATACTGACTGTCATTTGCATTGACTAATTATGAAAATCGGAGAAAGATATCATTTGCATAATAATTTGGAACACGGTGTAATTTGAAAGTAAATCTTATTAGTTTTTATTTAGGTGTATTTTACATTAAAACTCTGTAATTCTAAAAAAGTAGAATATGTATAAAATAGAAAATCAGTCTTAAAATCCACAAATCATGTAACCATGCAATAAAAATGTATTGCATTACATTTTTTTATTTTTATAAAGAAAAAATTAACCAATAAAGAGTGAGTGTATAATTTATTTGCATTAGTCGTGTCAAAAAGCAATACCACAGTAGTCCAAATGACAATACGTTTGCAGTCCTCTCTGGTGGAATATACAGTAGGATGATAATTTAGTGTGGGAAGCAGTGCATAATTCAAGTTGTTAAATGCTGAAAAAGCTAATGACGCGCTTTCTTATTTAAATCACGCATTACCGGCTGAAAGTGAAACACGGCAAATTGCAATCTATGACGGTACTGGCGACAGCCAATGAGCGTTTGATTATCGCTGCCTTTGATTATTCTGGCCAATGACTAGTAGGGAGCCGTTTCCCGGTTAAATTTGAATATGCTGATCGGCTTCTGTTGCAGTCTGTTTCGGTCATTTCTCTAGCAACGGCTTTCACGTGGATTATTTTACGTCTGACTGTTTAATTCATATTTTGAGCGAGTTTTGGTTGTGGGATGAAGATTGAGAACAAACAAACGCGAATATGGACTTTTACCAGCAGCTAAAGATCATGCAAACTGCAAAAGGTAAGTACCTTTTACTATTATATAAAGTTCTGTTACGCTAGTTACATTAAGGTACTGAAGTGATATACTAATCGCGATTACATATCTTAGTATCCTACCAGTGTGTGTTACTGTGTTTTGTTAGTATTAACTAATACTGTTAGCTGCGGCTAGGCGCTAACGTTATATTTATGTCTTGCCGAGAATATATGTAGTGAAAGAAATCTGCAGCTCACTTGAATAGTCAAATACAGACAGTTTACTTAAGATGTAACTGACCTAAATACAGTCACTAATGTTTTGATTCAAGATTAACAAACCGGTTAGGTGTCAGTTACTGGATCTGTGCATTTTCTTCTTAAAGTTACAGCAGTATAATTAAGCCTAACGTTGCCAGTCGGTCTTAATTATAATCAAACAACAAAATACTAAAGATAAAATCATTAAATGTACTTAACTTGCCTTTGTATTAGTCCTATTGTTTGTAACTACTTTGATCGTATGTTGAATGAAATACAATATTATAAATAACTATACTGTGATATATTACTATTGTGAAATAATATGGTCATATCGTGCACCCATGCTAGTTTTAAGATCAAACTCATAAAATGTGACAGAACTTCAAAATGAGTAACCTAAGAACACTGTTATGTGAACTCATCTGACAGAGAGAGGACCTGAAAGCATGATCATTGGACTCCATGGAGAAGAATACTATGTAAACCAGGATTTTGGATCAGCTGTGCAGATTTGGCATGGAGCCGGTGAGTACATTTTCGCAAGCCCATGTCTGTCAGTAAGTAGATAATGTCAAACAAATTAATTTTAATTTAATTGATTGCTTGTGTGTGTGTTTCCCCTTATGATCCAGAAGTTTTGGGAATGAAAATCTTCTAATCTTCAGAGGAAGTAAGTATTCATTTTACATTAAGACACACTAACATAAATTTATTTTTAAAGGAAAGTTCGTAGTATTTTTCTTCAGTTTTTGTTTTAAATTTGTTTTTGTTTTGTTTTTTACCCCCAGCTGATTCAGCTGATTCCTGGCCATTTGGAGGATGACTGCTCTTTATCTGGTGTGTCTGTCACTTCTGGTGCAGAGTCATGGACCTTTTGTTGTATGTTTTGGTTTCACTTATTCTCAAACTACATTAATTATCAGAGCTACAGTGGTGCCCAAAATTATTAGAACACTAGTATTTAAACTACCTTAACTAATGGTTTAAACTTATTTCATTTGCTATAGTGTGTCAGTATGAAATATCAGTTTACATTTCCAAGTGTTCATTTTGCCATTAATTATAATAATCAGTGACACAATAAGTATGAAAACAAACAGCGCTTCACACAGAGGTCTAATCTCATCATTTAAATCCAGAAGAACTGTGGCAACATCTCCAAGATGCTTAAAGAAACCTACCAGCAAAGCAGTACTGTTAAAAGTTTTAAGCACTTGTGTACAAATTCTGTAAAATGAGAATGTTGATAAAAATGTCATAAATGTTTTCTTTATCAATTAACTTTTTTTAACTAAATTAAATCAACATTTGGTGTGACCATCATCTTGTGTTTAAAGCAGCTTTTGCACTTGGTGCACTTGCGGATAGTTTTTCAGGTTTGCAGGTGGGTCTCTTGAAGCATCTTGGAGACGTTGCCACAGTTCTTCTAGATTTAATCTGTCTCAGTTTGTTCTGTTTCTTAATGTCATTCTGTGCAGAATGGATGATGATAAGATCAGATCTCTGTTTGGAGCACTGGCTGTTGTCAAACAAAAATCTTACTGGATTATTACATTTAATGGCAAAATTAATGTTTAGAAATATAAAATAAATGACCCATTGAAACACTACAGCAAAAGATAGACATAACTGAATTAAAATCATTTTTAGCTGGTAAAAACACTAGTGTTCTAATAATTTTGGACACCACTGTATTTGGAGCCCATGGGAGTCAGTAGAATATTGTGGATTAAAATAAAATGATGTGGATGAAATAGAAATGCATTTTCAGTTAAATTTCACCTCGGAGCTCTGAATAACTGGTAATGAAAAATTCAATAATCTAAATTTACATCTGAAACTAATAAAATTGTTAATCTTGACAATTTTGTAGATGTATTGGTTTTGTATTTATTCAGTTTTAAAGGACTAGTTCAATTCTGAACTATTTCCTGCTGATAATTTACTCACCCCTGTGTCATTCAAGATGCTTGTGTCTGTCTCTTTTTCTGTCAAAAAGGTTTTTGAGGAAAACATTCCAGGATTTTTCTCCATATTTAAATGGGAGCCAAGGGGTTGAAGGTCCAAATTTAATTGTCAATGCAGCTTCAAAGGGCTCTACATCATCCCACCCAAGGAATAAGGTTCACTGGGAACTTGTAAAGCCCTTTGAAAGCTGTATTGAAATTTTGAAACCTTTATCCTTGACCTTAATCCCACTGAAGTCCACTATATGGAGAAAAATCCTGAAATCTACTCCTCAAAAACTTTACTTTCTTTTTGACTTAAAGAAAGAAAGATATGAACATCTTGGATTACATGGGGGTGAGTGAATTATCAGGAAATATTTTCTAATAGTTTTAAGGTAAACATATATTTAATTAAATGTTTTAATGAAACTGTCCCATGTTCTTTTAATTTAATTGTGCTGTATTTCTTAAAAAAATAGCTGAAATGTAAAATGTAAATTTTATATGGCATTTGCACAGACTTTGTATTGCAGACTGTTTTTTGTCTTTTAAATAAAAATGTTAATTGTCCACCTTGAGCATGCTTTGACACTTTATTGAAGGTTTTTTATTGTAATTATTTGGGGGGGTGCTGACGGGGCGTCCGGGTGTGTGGCTAGGGCGAGGGGGCGGATTCCGGCACATCCCGGGGGGGCGTCTGGGGCGGCCTGGACCTCCTGGGCGTTGGCTGGCCCCCATGTGGATCCCGGGTGCAAACCCACTTTAAACCCCTTTGGGCAGGTGGGGACCAAATGGGTCTGTCATGAATTGCCCAATTAAGACCCACATAAGACCCTTACAGATCCCACTTAAAACCTACCTGGGCATCCACGGCGTGCCCCCATGTGGAGACCGGGTGGAAGCCCACTTTAAACGCCTACAGACTGGTGGGCCCCAAATGGGTCTGACATGTATTGCCCGGTTAAGACCCACATAAGACCCTTACAGATCCCACTTAAAACCCATCTGGGCATCCACGGCGTGCCCCCATGTGGATCCTGGGTGGAAGCCCACTTTAAACGCCTACAGACTGGTGGGCCCCAAATGGGTCTGACATGTATTGCCCGGTTAAGACCCACATAAGACCCTTACAGATCCCACTTAAAACCCATCTGGGCATCCACGGCTGGCCCCCATGTGGATTCCGGGTGGAAGCCCACTTTAAACCCCTACAGACTGGTGGGCCCCAAATGGGTCTGACATGTATTGCCCGGTTAAGACCCACATAAGACCCTTACAGATCCCACTTAAAACCCATCTGGGCATCCACGGCTGGCCCCCATGTGGATTCCGGGTGCAAGCCCACTTTAAACCCCTACAAACTGGTGGGCCCCAAATGGGTCTGACATGTATTGCCCAGTTAAGACCCACATAAGACCCTTACAGATCCCACTTAAAACCCATCTGGGCATCCACGGCTGGCCCCCATGTAGATCCCGGGTGCAAGCCCACTTTAAACCCCTACAGACTGGTGGGCCCCAAATGGGTCTGACATGTATTGCCCAGTTAAGATCCACATAAGACCCTTACAGATACCACTTAAAACCCATCTGGGCATCCACGGCTGGCCCCCATGTGGATCCCGGGTACAAACCCACTCTTTGGGCAGGTGGGGCCCAAATGGGTTTGGCATGAATTGCCCAATTAAGACCCATGCAGTACCCTTACAGGTCCCACTTAGTAAGTCTGGGCTTCCACGGCTGGCCCCAATGTAAATCCCGGGTGCAAGCCCATAATGGGGCCCACATTTGCCGCCCATGAAGCCCTCATCTGGGCCCCACATGTCATTGCTGGCTGGGAGGATGCAAAGAGTGGCTAAAAATATAGAAATGAACAAAAAGGGCAATACATTAGAAATTTTACAAAACAATGATACAGTCAGACAAAGAAAGAGGGATGACAGATACAGCCAAATGCAGAGAGAGTGATTATTGTTACAGTTAGATCAGTATGATTTTTAATGTTCTTTTAAAAAAGTTGTGTATGCTCATCATTTAAATGCATTTATTTAAACAAAACAGTAAAATTGGGAAAGATTATTACAATTTAAAATAAGTTTTATTTATACTATACTTTCAACTATAATGTATTTCTGAGATGCAAAGCTGAATGTTCAGCATCATTACACCACTGTTACATGATCTTTTAGAGATCATTCTCATTTATTATCAATATGCTGATTTATTGTCAGTGTTATTGTCAATACTTAAATCAGACTCGATATGGTTCTTTATAATATTTTTAAAAAGGTTGGAGGGTTGCGTTTCTTGTTATTATGTGATTACTCTGTTAATAAATTACCTGTGGCATTAACAAATTTCCATCAAGCTCTGAAGGCTTAGAAGTTGTGCTATGTACACAATTTTTCCCCACATAAAGTAATCCTGAGGAATAATGCATATATTACAGTTAACAGGAAATCTCTTTATATTTACAAAGTTGGATGGATAAAGGTATTTATTTCTCATCTGATATTTTAGACTAGTCAGCCCATTTGCTTTCTCATGAATCTTTCATGAAGAAATGGTCATTTCCAATTTAATATAAAGGATACTATTATGTAATGAAAGCTATTTCCACAGGCATACTGATGTTGATGAGAAGCTATATGTTGTCATGCAATATCCATAGAACTGAACCTGTACTTTATTTAAATGGAGTAGATATTAATAGTAAAAAAGTGTACAAACAAATTTATTAGATTACTATTTTATAAAAAATAGAGCTCTAAAGCCTAGAGGATTTTTTTTTTTTTTTTTTTTTTTTTTTTTTTGGAATGTTTGCTCTACAGATATTGTGTGGAAAAAAGCGTTGTTGCTCCCATTTCGATTTTGTATACCAAATAAACTTAAGGAATTGCATTTGAAAATCCTACATAATATTTATGTGAGCAATTATACTCTTTCAAAATTTAGAGATATTGATGAAAACTGCTCATTTTGTTTAGATCAACCAGAAAAAATTGTTACATCTTTTTTTATGAATGCTATCATTCAAAAACGTTTTGGGAAGAGTTATCTTTGTACGTCCAAGAGAAAACTGGTTATAGTTGTGACTTGACCTCAAAGGATGTTCTAATATATTTTGAATCAAAAAGTAGCCTATATTTGTTAACTTTATGTTGAATCTGATGAATTTGGAAAATGTCATATTCATAAAATTAAAATAAATAATTCTAAATCTTGTTTAAAGGTTTTTATGATTGATTTTCGTTCATATAGTTTCTCTTTAATGCATCGATAGTAAAAAAAAAAAATGTAAAGATACAATTGTATTTGCTAGAGAATTCAAGTTGATTGAGAAGTGGAATTATATGCATTTATTGACATTTGGTTGTATTTATTCATTTTTGTCAAATCTTTGTACATTTATATGTAAAATGTAAAATGTAAATTTGTGTTATTTTTATTTTATTTCATTTGGATGTCTTGTTATATTTGTATGTTTTTGTTGTAAAACAAAATAATAAAAATCAAACAGCGCTATTCCGCGACAACAACGCCCTCTACGGACGTTAAGGTATCATTGGGGTATTTAATGGTCATTTACCTTGGCTTGAATATTAAATATATTTTATTAATAGACTGCAGCAATTTTTAGTAGAAACCAAATTAGCCTACGTGTTTTCTTGTTAAGTTGTCTGTTGTTGTTGTTGTTGTTTTGTTTTTTGTTTTTTTCAGAATCATGGTGGGAGAATAGTGATATCTATTTTGAAAATAAAATTGTTATTCTCCTTCCTCAGTTTATCCAGAATTGCGAAGCAGTTGGTAATTCATCCATATGTAACGTAAACAAATAATTTTAGATAAATCATCAAAGATGTGGTCAGTGAGGTTCAGCATCCAGAACATATTGTGCTAAGTAGGCTATTCTACAAATATATTCACATATTTATGTGCTTAATAAAAATACCCTGTAACTGTACTTTTTTATTGTAAACTGGTATACCTAAAGTGTGCTAAATCGTAACAACGAATGTTGTGCTTAATGCACTTTTTTTTATTTAATTTGAGGTCCAACTAAAGATATAGCTACTGTATATTCCATTGTGTTAAAGTCGAACTATTGCAAGTTTACTTCCGGTATACACTTTAAATATCTTGCATTTAAAAACCGATTTTACACAGAGATCACACAATCTTGATTAATAGTGATATTAAAACACATATTAGGCATAATATTAAGAAAATACTCCAAATGAAGCTGAATTATCATTGAATTCGAATTTTACTTTGAAATGAAAGTATTTTAAATAATCATATAGAAAACGAAAGTGTTTTTCTGAAGACAGTTATTCCGGAAGCAGGTAATTTCTCAAACAGTAGGCTACTTAGACAACAACTCCGTTATTTCACTGCAAAAAGCTACGTGAGTGAGAGATTTTCTGGACAAAGCTTGAAATCCGACATATTAGTGATAGACTGAAATTAAATAAATATTTAAATAAATGCGGAAGTAAAAATAGCAACTTCAAGTGAGTGTTTACTGAAAGCTTATTTCAGCAATATGGACAAAGTTCTTCGACTTTTTCTGCTTTTTCTGCTGCTTGATAATTGTGTTGTTATTTCTCAGGCTCTCACTCTTTATGGGTCCTTAGCACATACATCAAAGGACAAACAGCATTTCCTGAATTTAGCTATGTAGTGATGCTGGATGATGTCAGAGTTCTGTACTATAATGGTGAAACGAAAACTTTCCATCCAAGAGGAAATACAACATCTGAAGCGGATGTGTTTGATTCAGTGTTCCTTGAAATAAGTGATGTCATACATACAGATTTAATAGAAAGACAGCTAATAGCAACAACAAACTCAAGTGATCGTGAGTATTGCAGTTATGTAGGCTTGCCATTTTAAGAAATATAAATAAATAAATGACTGTGAAATGTCTAGAAATATTTCTTCATGTGACGTTGTGCTGTAAATACTATTTCAAAACTTTTTCCCTCTATTCAAGGTGTTCTTGCCCTTCAGAGGCTGGCTGTGTGTGAGTTGAGAGACGATGGTGAACCAGGACAAATGATCACACGGAATGCTGTCAGAGGATCCACCACTGATGAACTGCTATATGTTGACAAGAAATTTACATATCAGGGAAGATTAAATGTCTCATCTCATTTGCTGAAAGTCCATCTTGAATTCGGCAAGATTAGACATGAACATTTATACCGCCCATACTGCATCAAGACACTCAAGGGTTACCTAGAAAGAAGGACAAATCAAGTCAGTAGAAAAGGTACATTTCAGCGTTCCAGAGGGCTCTCTACGATCGTTAAAGCTGTCTTTACCTGTGATTATCAGCCTTCGTGGAAATACTGCACTGGTGGATTAATCTCGCTGAGGATTACGATCTGGTTGGACTGTGTTTCGGGCGATTCTGTTACAGGACAGCGCTGTTCCTCGTCTTCGTGCTCACGGACTCAAATGCTTCACCGGTGAGGCCGAAGCAAATCGTACACACGCACACACATACACAAACATTGGACTATTTTTGGAGTTTACACACGCTCATACTATATGTTGTATATGTTCATATGTTGTCGTTATTAGTATTGGTCGTTTGCACTGTAAATACACTTTGGGATGGTATCCAATCTTCACGTTGTTTGTCTATTCTGTATAAATCCCCTTGAATAAGGGTTGAGAGAGGGATTACCGAACTAACTTTAATTTGTGTAGCCTGCCTGACTTGGCTGAGTGTTACATATTGGTGGCCCGTACGGGGATCTCTCTTGTTTTTTTTTTTGTTTTGTTGTTTTTTTTTTTCTTCAGTATGGATGTACCAAATGTTGATCCAGTTGCAGTTGATGCTATTGTATACAGATAACCCTACTACTCCTGTAAATGATCAGGAAAATGTTGAACAGCTTGATGTGGATTTCACTGCAGGCCCATTTGTGACAAGGCGTAATCCTACGGCTGAAATATCTTCTATGCTTAGCTCATTGTATATTGCTGATTCTGACTCTGAACAAGGTGATGATGGTGAAGAGTGTTGCAATTTTAATGTTGAAATAGTACAAACAATACAAGCAGACATAGCACAAGTAAAAGGGGATTTATTGGCTCTCAATCAAAAAATACAATCTCTAGAGCATGATTTTAAACAATCAATGGACAGCACGTTGAATCGTGAAGCCAGTTTCAGGCAAGCCGTGGATGCTAGCTTGGCGGGGTTGGAGGATTATTTCCAAAGGTCGTTGGAAAAATTAGAAAGGGCTGTAACTGATTGTTTTCTCCGGAGAGATGAAAAATTGGAAAGTCAAATGAAAAAACTAAGACTTACCAGTACTCCAACCCTCTCTAGATTACAGGCCTACTCACCAGCCTCGGCTCACATCTCTCCTGTCCAATGTCCCCAGACCCCCAGGCCAGTGGCTAAACACAAAGATGCCATTTATAAAGTTCCAAATAATACCTATGCTGTTGAATCTTCTGTGCATACTCACCCACCTAGTGTGCTTCCCTCCTCAGTTATGGCTGGTTCATCCTCATTCTGTGCTCGGCCTCCCATCCGCCTAGAGTTCCCCTCTTTCGGCGGAGGTGCTTAACTTCATCGAACAGTGTGAGAATTTCTTGGAGATAAGGCCACTCCCCAGTCTCGAGCTCATTGGAACATTGAGCACTGTCCTGAAGGGACCAGCTCAGAGCTGGTGGAAGGCAGAGAAGGCTAAGGTAACAGATTGGCAATCCTTCAAAAAGGCATTCATGGCGGCATTTCTTTCAGATGATTACCTCTCAGAAGTAGAGAAGTTGAGGACGTTGGTCCAGCAGCCACAACAACGCCTGAGGGATTTTGCTTATGACTACCGGGCCCTCTGCTTAAAATGGAAGCCTGAGATCTCCGAGGAGGAGTTGGTGAACCGCATCCTAAACAACATCAACCCCAGGGTTGCAGGATGTCTAAGGGGAACTGTGAACACTGTGGAGCAGCTGGTGAAAGTGGGGTCCTTGGTGGAAAAGGACTGCATGGGAGCGAAAGATTACTGGCAAAAAGTCAGTACACAGGGTGGCAAAGAAAAGACCAAAAAGTCAGTGGAGCGTACCAACACCAAAAATCTGGCAGGAGTGACCCTGGCTCAACCCCATACGGTCACATCTCTCCTCATCGTTCCGGTAAGGGTGAATGGACAGGAGCTAAAAGCAGTAAT
The DNA here is from genome assembly GCF_049309525.1 of Garra rufa. Lineage (NCBI taxonomy): Eukaryota > Metazoa > Chordata > Actinopteri > Cypriniformes > Cyprinidae > Garra > Garra rufa. The sequence continues at coordinate 37,935,977 of NC_133385.1, read as the reverse complement.
AGACACAGGAAGCTCTTACACTTTGATGCAGGAGAGTTTGTGGAAGCAGCTGAAGACGAAGACTCCATCAGTCATCTCCTCTATCCCTCAAAGATTCATAATGGCCGATGGAACCATTCACCAATCTCGAGACCTGCAACAGTTAAACTACCAATGGCATGATCAAGAATGCACGTTGGATACCTATATCCTGAAGAACTCGCACCTTGCCTTTCCCTTAATTGCAGGGCTGGACTTCCTTACTGCTATGGGAGCCATCTTGGAAGTGGGACAAGGCAGGTATGGCTTGAGATCTGGAAAAGGATATAAATATTATCCTTTCTTGCCATCACAGATTCCAGTAGGTCCGACTATCCAGTCTGGCCCAGCTCATTTCCTTACGGCTGCTAAACTGAACTTATACTACGCCTTACCACCGACTGGGAGAGTTCCCGAGCTAATGTCCTTCACCCCAGAGATCTCACTATGGGACTCTGACAATCAGGAAGAACTGTTGAAGTTGGTCACCACCTGGCCGCGTACCACGTCGAACATCCTGGGTAAAACATCAGTTGTACAGCACAAGATCACTTTGACAGATGACATACCTTTCAAATCCCGGGCCTACAGAGTTTCTCCCATCAAGAAACAGATAATTGAGGAACAAGTTGACCAAATGCTCCAAGATAACATCATTGAGCCATCCTTCTCGCCTTGGTCGTCACCTGTGGTCCTGGTCCCCAAACCTGATGGCTCATACAGGTTCTGTGTGGATTACAGGAAGTTGAACAGCAACACTGTACCCGATGCTTACCCAATGCCTTTTATTCATGACATCCTGGAATCCATGGAAGGCGCCTCCTGGTTCAGTGCATTGGATCTGCAGTCGGGCTACTGGCAGGTGGAGATGGAGGAAACAAGTAAAGAGAAGACTGCTTTTATTACCACCAAAGGGCTATTTCAATTCAAGTCTATGCCTTATGGACTCAGGAACTCTGCAGCTACCTTTCAATGGCTGATGGAGAGAGTTTTGGCCGATTTAAGAGGGAAGATTTGTTTCGTCTATATTGACGATATCATTATCTATTCAAAAACCGCAGAGCAGCACATTCAACATCTCAATACTGTCTTTCAGAAACTTACCCAAGCCAACCTAATGCTTAACATGAAGAAATGTCACTTCTTCAAACGCCAGCTCAAATTTCTAGGCCATATTGTCTCCGTTAAGGGCGTGGAGATTGACCCGGAGAAGACTAGGGCTGTTGCGGATTTCCCTCCTCCACAAGATCTTAAAACTCTGCAAAGATTTTTGGGCTTGGCAGGATGGTATCATAAGTTCATATCCCACTTTGCTGACATCACTGGTCCACTGAACCATCTTAAAAAGAAAGGAGTTAAGTGGGACTGGACGCCAGAATGTCAAGACAGTGTGCACTCACTTAAACAAGCATTACAAAACTCACCTGTACTCATACAGCCGGACCTCAACAAGCCGTTCCAAGTCCACACAGACGCAAGCGATGTAGGACTTGGGGCTATCCTCACCCAACAGTCTGAGGAAGGAGAAAACGTGGTGGCGTATGCATCAAGGACCTTAACAGGGGCTGAAAAAAAATTATAGCACATCTGAAAAAGAATGTCTAGCTGTGGTCTAGGCTGTGGAAAAATGGAGGCATTACCTGGAGGGGAGGCCTTTTGACGTCTTCACAGATCATGCTGCACTCACCTGGGCCTTCAATTGCCCCAAAACCTCCTCTCGTCTCACTCGCTGGACTCTCCGACTTCAACAATTCAACTTTCAAGTGCATCACAGGAAAGGCTGCCTCAATACCGGTCCGGATGCCTTATCCAGGATTTATGAGCCACATTCTAATAATGCTGCCCCTTGCCTTTCAATGTCATCTCATCATGCGAAGACCTTACCGCATTCCTTGGAAGAAATAGCTAAAGCTCAACGGTCAGAGAATATCAGCACTCACCTTCAGCCAGGCATCCAACCACGTGCAGTCAAAGAACAATCCATCACCTTTGAAGAACATCAAGGGGTGTATTACCGCAAAGTACCTTTAAAAACAAAGGGAGAAAAATATCAGCTGGTAGTACCTCAAGCCCTAAAAACAGATTTCCTGTACTACTACCACGATAATCCGTTAGGAGGCCATCTTGGTCAGTTAAAAACCCTGCTGAAAATCTTGGAGGTAGCATGGTGGCCGTCCATCAGGAAAGATGTCTGGGAATATGTAAAGAGCTGTGAGGTATGTCAGAAATACAAACCCAGTAATACTAAACCATCGGGACTTCTCCAAAGTTCACAAGTAACAGAGCCTGGACACACCCTAGGCGTGGATCTAATGGGTCCATTCCCCACTAGTAAAAAACGTAACACTTACCTGCTTGTTGTTGTGGATTATTTCACAAAGTGGGTGGAGATGTTTCCACTTCGGGATGCTAAGACCCAGAAAATAGTGAAAATTCTCCAGGAAGAGATTTTTACTCGTTGGGGGGTCCCAAAGCACCTAGTGTCGGACAGAGGGCCCCAGTTCACTTTCAGCATTCTGGGTGATCTGTGTAAGACATGGGGTTGTGTCCAAAAACTTACCACCAGCTACCACCCACAAGCAAACCTAACAGAAAGAGTAAACAGGACTGTAAAAACCATGATTGCTGCCTATGTCGGAAAACTACACCAAACCTGGGACCAATGGCTTCCAGAATTCCGCTATGCCATCAACACAGCCCAGCAGGAAAGCACCGGAAGGACACCTGCGGAGCTCATGTTGGGCAGGCAAATGCTGGGACCGCTGGAACGCCTAATCCACCGATCACCTTCACCTGATCAAGCTGCATACACCCTGATAGAACGACAGAACCTCATGGCGGAGGAGGCGAAAAACAGGATGAGGATGAGCCAAGCCAAACAAGCTAGGTATTATAATTACCGTAGAAAAAATGTGCAGTTTCAATCGGGTGACCTAGTCTGGTTAAAAACCCATCATCTTTCCAGTGCCTCTAATAAATTCTCCGCCAAGCTAGCGCCTAAGTGGGAGGGTCCAGCTGAAATTAAAAGTAAAACAGGGCCAATAAATTACACGGTCTGCTGGGGCAACCCACCAAAAACGGACGTAATAAATGTGGTTAATTTGAAGCGTTATTATGGATGCTCACCTCAGACGCCGTTGGCTGGGGGGAGGGAATCTATGTAGCACGGCCACATAAGAGGGATATTTATAAGCAGTTAATGAATTGCTAAATTGCTTATTTATTTGTATCTGCTGGTGAAATTTTATCCCCTTGTCTGTATTGCCCCGCAAAATGTGGTTTCCCCTGTTCTTGTATCGTGAGAGTTCTGCCGCGCTACGTCAGGTCATCTAAAACACCTGATTATACACTTCCGATAAAAGAAGCCGGCATTTCAGCGTTCCAGAGGGCTCTCTGGCTATACGATCGTTAAAGCTGTCTTTACCTGTGATTATCAGCCTTCGTGGAAATACTGCACTGGTGGATTAATCTCGCTGAGGATTACGATCTGGTTGGACTGTGTTTCGGGCGATTCTGTTACAGGACAGCGCTGTTCCTCGTCTTCGTGCTCAAGGACTCAAATGCTTCACCGGTGAGGCCGAAGCAAATCGTACACACGCACACACATACACAAACATTGGACTATTTTTGGAGTTTACACACGCTCATACTATATGTTGTATATGTTCATATGTTGTCGTTATTAGTATTGGTCGTTTGCACTGTAAATACACTTTGGGATGGTATCCAATCTTCATGTTGTTTGTCTATTCTGTATAAATCCCCTTGAATAAGGGTTGAGAGAGGGATTACCGAACTAACTTTTATTTGTGTAGCCTGCCTGACTTGGCTGAGTGTTACAACGCAGTACTCGTTCCCTCTCTAGAGAGAACCGAGGTTACGTTAGAAACCGAGTACGTTCTCTTACGAGAGGTCTCTCGTACTGTGTAAGTATCTTACGCTAGGGGACCCAGTGTAAAACGCCGTGCATGCTGAGATCTGACACCAAAGACCCAAGGGCGAAAGCCCGGGGTTCATATAGTTCATTATCACATATAGAACTCACAGGGAGTCCGGGGAAGACTCCCTCTTCCACATAGTGCAGCGTCACTCAGACGCTAAGTTTAACGTACATACAGGTTACGGGTTACGGCCTGAACTGACGTGGAAATATGGGTCTTTACACAGTTTGCCCAGGCACATCTTGTGCTACTACTTTCACTGTCGACCCTAGAGCTGTGCTCAGTAGACGCAGCATTCCGAGCTGATAGCATCAGGTCAGACAACACTGATTATCTAGACTGACAGCAGCCTGGCCTGTAAAGCGGGAACCTCCAGGTTGTAAAACCTTATAAATGTAGACGGAGAGGCCCAGCCCGCCGCCGTACAAATATCTTGCAAGGCAATCCCACTCGACCAAGCCCACGATGAGGCCACGCCCCTCGTGGAATGTGCTCTGACACCCAGCGGGCACTGCATGCCCTTGGAAACATATGCCAGCGCAATAGCATCCACTATCCATCTGGATAGGCTCTGTTTCGACGCGGCCAGTCCCTTGGGATGCCCATAAAACGAAACAAAAAGCTGTTCTGTCTGCCTAAAAGCAGACGAGCGAGACACGTAAGCTTGTAATGCCCTGACTGGGCATAGGAGGCTCGCATCCATTTCCTCATCAGTGACCGGTAGGGCTGACAGAGCGATGACGTGTGCCCTAAACGGTGTGTTGAGGGATTTTGGAACGTAACCATGCTTGGGTTTGAGTATGACTTTAGAGTCATTAGGTCCAAACTCCATGCACGTCGCGCCCACGGAGAGCGCGTGCAAGTCCCCTATGCGCTTCACTGAAGCGAGAGCCAGCAGAAACACAGTCTTAAGAGACAGGTATTACAGATCGATCGTCTGCAGAGGCTCGAATGGTCCACCTTTCATGGCCTCTAGTACCACAGAAAGGTCCCATACGGGGACTGAGGGAGGTCTGGGGGGATTCAGTCTTCTAGCTCCTCTCAGGAAGCGAATAACTAAATCGTTCCTTCCTATTGACTGACCTAGCGTTGTCCTCGAAAACGCTGCTATGGCCGCCACATAGACTTTGAGCGTGGACGGGGTTCTGCCCTTGTCCAGCAGCTCTTGTAGAAAGGAAAGCACCTCCGTCACACCACAGTCAGTGGGTGACGAGCCGCGGGCTGCGCACCAACCCGAAAACACTGACCATTTTGAGGAATAGAGCCGTCTCGTAGAAGGGGCTCTAGCCTGCGTGATCGTGTTTAATACTCCTTTACGGAGTTCATCATATATTCGCTGGTGGCATGTAACATGCTCGTGTGCTCCACGAGCACTGAGCGAGATTGCGCTAGAATCAGCCAATCGTCCAAATAGTTCAGTATGCGCCAGGGGCGGACTGGGACAAAAATTCAGCCCTGGCACTGTAGCCATACCAGCCCACATTACCACACCGACACAGCCCCACCCACGGACACGCACATTCACTACTTATATTGGTGTACAGATGATGAAATAATATAAACAGTACCATATGTAATAGATATTTAAACATTTAATGTATGTGACTGGAACAAAAAACAACCCATTTATAACAAATTTATACATACAGTAAAAACTCAATAAAAAAATTATATTTGAATCTTGTAGAGTCCGCGTGCTGTCTGTTTATGCCGTTTGTCTACTATTACTTGATAGGAGTAACACACACACACACACACACACACACACACACTAATGGACATGCAGCACTAGCAACATTTCAGCATACTTTTATTCACAAATAACTATATATGTCATTCTCTGCAGTGTTGTTCTTTATTGCCACTGTCTTGGCTTCTCCTTGTTTCTGTGTTGACATAGTACAGTTGTGGACAAAAGTTTTGAGAATGACACAAATATTAGTTTTCACACTTTTAGATATTTGTTCCAGTTGTTTCTGTGATGTACTGAAATATAATTACAAGCACTTCATACGTTTCAAAGGCTTTTATCGACTATAACATGACATTTATGCTAAGAGTCAGTATTTGCAGTATTGGCCCTTCTTTTTCAGGACCTCTGCAATTGGACTGGGCATGCTCTCAATCAACTTCTGGGCCAAATCCTGACTGATAGCAACCCATTCTTTCATAATCACTTCTTGGAGTTTGTCAGAATTAGTGGGTTTTTGTTTGTCCACCCGCCTCTTGAGGATTGACCACAAGTTTTAAGATCTGGGGAGTTTCCAGGCCATGGATCCAAAATGTCAACGTTTTGGTCCCCCAAACAACTTAGTTATCACTTTTGCCTTATGGCACGGTGCTCCATCGTGCTGGAAAATGCATTGTTCTTCACCAAACTGTTGTTGGATTGTTGGAAGAAGTTGCTGTTGGAGGGTGTTTTGGTACCATTCTTTATTCATGGCTGTGTTTTTGGGCAAAATTATGAGTGAGCCCACTCCCTTGGATGAGATGCAACCCCACATATGAATGGTCTCAGGATGCTTTACTGTTGGCATGTCACAGGACTGATGGTAGCGCTCACCTTTTCTTCTCCGGACAAGCCTTTTTCCAGACGCCCCAAACAATCGGAAAGAGGCTTCATCGGAGAATATGACTTTGCCCCAGTCCTCAGCAGTCCATTCACCATACTTTTTGCAGAAGATCAATCTGTCCCTGATGTTTTTTTTTTTTGTTTTTTTTGGAGAAAAGTGGCTTCTTTGCTGCCCTTCTTGACACAAGGCCATCTTCCAAAAGTCTTGGCCTCACTGTGTGTGCAGATGCGCTCACACCTGCCTGCTGCCATTCCTGAGCAAGCTCTGCACTGGTGGCACTCCGATCCCGCAGCTGAATCCTCTTTAGGAGACCATCCTGGCGCTTGCTGGACTTTCTTGGATGCCCTGAAGCCTTCTTAACAATGCAGTGTAAGGTTTTTTTCGGGATTAAGTTAATTTTCTTGGTAAAGAAGGACTATGCAATTCATCTGATCACTCTTCATAACATTCTGGAATATATTCAAACTGCTATTATAAAAACTTAAGCAGCAACTTTTCCAATTTCCAATATTTATGTAGTTCTCAAAAATTTTGGCCATGACTGTACACACTCTCTGTCTGATTCTACATCTTCTCATCCATTTTAACTCTGTAACTCTGCAATTTTAATATGTTTGTATGGCTATCTGTGATTATACTTGTTCCTCTATCATTGTGTCAATGCTTCTTGCTGGTCTCTCACGGTGTTCCTCTCTCACTGCTGTCTTCCTACCTCCATGATACTTGACTCTGCTGCAGCAGCTGAGCTATCTGCACTGGGTCCAGAAACATTCTAGTTTTGAATAGCTGAACACACGATTCAGTCAAGGGACAACATAAGCAAGCCAATGTCTCATTTTACATTGTCTAACTATTCCATAGATATATTACACTATTGCCTGTAATAGAAGTCTATGTTCCACCCTACCTAAGGATTAATTACATACTGTAACCTATGCATGTATTTAATGTTTTGCTTTAAAGACTAGCTATGTACTCAGAGTTCACTACAAATGCCTACATTACTATGGCTATAGCTATAGATTATTTTGCATGTTAGACAATATTGCTAGTAGCATACAGCAGTCTATATCCTAAATCCCACGTTATCTGCTGATAATGACGTTTTAAAATGTACGGGAGTTCTACGCTAAGCTTACAACTGTTAAACACAGTGTACGTTACTGTCAAAAACTGTCAGAAGTAGCGTGAATGTATATTTGCATTTGGCAGCGTCTGATTTTAGAGCCATTTTTTTGCTTTCTCAAAGCTTTTCGGCACGGCCTTTCCTTTTTTTACGGTCCACGATTGACAATTAGCTTGTGTTGCACTTACTGTTTGACATTCTTGCCAGATTTTGATTACATCCGCGTTACGCGTAACCTCTGATTGGGTCGGCCCATCTCGAAACCAGCTGGCCGTCGCCGATTGGGCCAAATGCTTAACATTTATTATTATTATTATTACTATTATTATTATTACTATTATCATCATCATCATCATAATATTCACATCTTGCAAGAGATAAGAGCTGCCTGCATGTAAAAACAATACATATAAAAAAACAAACAAAAAAAAAACTGACCGGCCCACATTTTAAAAATGGGGCGGCCCTTCTGGCATTTGCCAGAATTACCAGATGGCCAATCCGCCCCTGGTATGCGCACGCCTTTCAGTCTGAGAGGAACGAGCGCTGCGTCCATGCACTTCGTAAATGTACGGGGTGACTGGGACAAACCGAATGGCAGGACTGTGTACTGATATGCCTGGCCCTCAAAGGTGATTCTCAAAAATCGCCTGTGACGTGACGCTATCTGTATTTGAAAATACACGTCTTTCAGATCCACTGACACGAACCAGTCTCCTTGGCGAACTTGCGCAAGGATTTTTTCTGGTCGTGAGCATCCTGAACCGAAGCTTAACCGAATAACTTTGGTGGGGGTCCGGCGACAGCGGGACTCGTACACCGTCGTTTTCCTAGTTGTGCTAGGACGATTTCGGAGGCTCAGGTTTCAACTCAATCCAGGGGCCCCGTCTGGCGGGGCGGCGGCCAGACGAGCGTGAACACGGTCTCGCGCCTTGAGCCTGACAGAAGATCCGAATAGGCCAGCGGGTGAGAGCGGCGCGTCGAGAAACACGGTACGCTCAGACTCAGACATGTCAGAAAGCGTTAGCCACGGGTGCCTCTCAGCAACGGTGAGAGGCCATGTTACGCAGCGCTGATGCGGCTTGGCGACGGCAAAAGCGCGGCGGAGCAGGTTTGACGTCTGACGGCAAGCTTTAGAGGGGAGGGCCGACTTAGCACGCCGTCCAGCGGAGGGCAGACATAAGTGGGCTGCGCGTTCCCCTTTTGGTGGGAAACGGAAATCCTCTTCCTCCTTCATGGCCCCCTCGTCAGCGGCGTCGATGGAAGCGGTGGCAGACAGCGGCCGCTTTACATCCGGAACAGAGGCTGATGAGGTCAATGAAGCAGGCGGGCGACCCGGCGAGCTTTGTCGGCTGGGGGAAGGATCCGGGGCCCGCTGGGCACGGCGCTTTTTACGGGGCGACACCACGGCAGTCGGGGGAGCAGCCTCATTGAAGAAAGCCAGGCGAGTCCTCAGAGTCGCCATTGGCATCTGCACGAGCCGCAGGAAGGCATCTTTAAAAAGACGCTTTGCTCTTTTTAGAGAAACAGTGTGTATCGCAGCGGTGACACACACTGTAGATTATAAAGGATATAGGCGCCGGAAAGCGCAGCAGGAAGGCACGGAAGGCGGCGTGGCCAGCAGCTTCAGTGGCTCGTCCCGCTGAGATGCTTGCAGTCGACGGCGGCTTCTTCTCCGGCTCCAGCGATGCGTGTGCTTCGCTTGAAGGATGAAAAATCAGATAATAGCTGCCTGCGAGCGGTATTATAGGCCTAGACCACGCCCTTTTTGTCAGGAAGCGACGCAGTGGGCGCGAAATGCCCCCATTGGATCTGGCGTCGCGCCAGGCCTCGCTCTATAGGCTGCTGCAGTTGCCGCAGAGCAGCCAATAGGCGCGCAAGCTGTTTCGCCTATGTCTGTATGCTGCTGCAATGCGCTTTACATTATTTCAAAATTAAGGATAATTTTTGGCTTCAATATCTCGCAGAAAAGGATTTTCCCCTAGCGTAAGATACTTACACAGTACAAGAGACCTCTCGTAAGAGAACCTCTTTCCCTTTTCTCGGTTTGAACGACTGGAGCAGCTGTAAACTACACAAAACATTAGCATTATTTCACTGGCAGATCCAAAAAGCTTGCAGTACCACTAGCAGTACCTAGTTTAATAAGCCTTTTTCACAAAAATTGGAAATTATGTCAGCGCAGGGTAAAGTCAGTTCCGCTACAGTTCTGCGCCTATTATATTAATATGCTCTTGTCTCAAATAATGGCTTTTACCTTTTCTGTTTTGTCTGTTTTCCAAGTTGTTGTTATATAATAAACAAAGAAACAACATTTTTACTTGTTTGTGATTTATATGGGCACTCGGACTACTGAATCGTCAATATAATATGCGCAACATAGTGCCAGCTATAGTTTCTGTTCTCAATCTCTGGTATATTTAAGCTATTTTCTCAATTTACTCAGTCATTTCCCTCGAATCACTTCATCGTGGTAAATTATGACAGCAATTGAGAGCCTTTTATATCCAAATGCACATTTTCCCAAAATTAAATTAAACGATTCTGTGTCCGGATGATAGTATTGTCTTGTTTAGTATTATATTATTTTATTATGTATATCCCTGGGCACATTATGCAATGACATTTACACCGTAAAATGAATAGCTAATGCAAAGGAGAGCAAGTAGAAAATACAATATTACTTTAATAATAATAACAACATTAATAATCGCGAAAAAAAAAAAAACTGACGTGAAGAGTCATAATGCACAGCCAGCACAAAATAGACAGAACGGCAAAACTCAAAACTACTGTATTATAAGTGCTATCATTCATAATTAAATAAACATAGTCTTTGTGATGACCAGAAGCTGACACAAAGTTTTGAAAAAATGTTTGCTATTTTTAGAGTAAAACCCCGGTATAGATCATAGTAGCCTATCTATTTTGTAAAAACGCATATTTACGCATATTAAATACGGCCACTGCTGTCAACGGAAAAACTTTTACCCTGTGAGTACCAATCCGGAAGCCAAAAACATGGATGTGTGAAAAAGGCTAATAGCCATGGAATAACTGTACTTGATTGGCCGGCAAACTCGCCTGACTTAAACCCCATTGAAAATCTATTGGGTATTGTCAAAAGGAAGATGAGGGAACAGAGACCCCGAAATGCAGACGAGCTGAAGGCCAATATCAAAGCAACTTGGGCTCCATAACACCTCAACTGGCTGATCGCAGTCAACGGCTGATCGCCGCCTTGATGCTGGAATTAGTGCAAAAGGAGGCCCAACAAAGTACTGAGGACATAATATAGTACAGCAATTATAATACAGTAACAGACTTTTCAGAAGGTTTAAGATCCTTTTTTATTGGTCACATGAAATATTCTAATTTTGTGAAATACTGGAGTTGTCTTTTTTTTTTTTTTTTTTTTGTCTTTAATCCATAATCATCTCAATTGAAACAAATAAAGGCTTGAAATATTTCACTTTGTGTGTAGTGAACTAATATAACATACAAGTTTCACTTTTTGAAACAAATTATTGAAATAAATGGACTTTCCCTCGATATTCTAATTTTTTTGGTACATACCTGCATATACATATTTATGGATTTATTTATTTATGAAGAGAGCAAATGAATAGAGACTGTGCATCACTTTTCATGTTTAACACTACACCCCACAGTTAAAAATAAATAATCGATTTTTCGATTTTAACAGATTCTTATTTTTATGAACCAATATTGATTCTTAAATTCCAATCGATCTTTTGGTCTATGCTATGATGTTTTCAGTTTATGAATGAACAGTAGGCCGACATAGTGCACCTCCCAAAATAATGATCAAGAAGACCTTTTGTTGAAGCAAAACTGCAATGTTAATTTACCAGATTATCCAAAGCTGACGTCCAAAGGACGTACAAAGTAGAGGATGGTTTTATCCCGTGATCTGCAATTAACCCAGTAGAAGTGCTCTCAACATCTTTTAAAGATGCAGCTTCCCTGACCTTGAAAACTTCAGTGGATATTTCATCTTATGCAGTAAAATCAAACAAGACCTGAAAATGCAAGACCCAAGATGGCAACTGTCAATTAAAACAAGAAAAATAAGGAACTTGGACTTGGACATGGAAGTTCACACAGAACTTCTTACCTGAATTAGCTCAGACATGATGAATGTTTACATATCCATTGGGATATTTGCATTTCAAAACTTCTCCATCTAGGGCCTCTACATGGGTGGCTATTCGCTGACATCTTTCCTCAATGGCCTAAAAAAACACATTTTAAACAAATTTTAAAAATGTAGTGGCAGCACTAACCTTTGTCTGCCTTTATTACAAAACCTCATTGCAGTGCCTCCTCCTGTCCTGTTTATACCAGAATATTTTTAAGACACATTTTTGTTTTTCCCTAAATGAAAACTTTAAGGCAGCAACATAACATGAAAAAAAATGAAGGGGTATGAATACTTTCGCAAGGCACTCTACCTATGGAAACAATCACTGATTCCTGGTGTTACCAAATTTAACATAAATGACTTGAACCATTAACTAATATTTTTATTTTTATTATTATTATTATTATTGTTTGGTTAAAGGGATTTTGTCTATTATACACATTGATTTAAAGAACAGTTCATCTTTAGGGATGCCAGGATCTTTTCTGTGGTATATCTGCTTGCAACAATGGCTAATTTTCATAAGTATAAGAACACTACTGTTTCAACAGCATGTGATGAAAAAATATGGATGGACTATAATTTATAACTTACAGTTTACGTACATTAGAAAACCAGTCACTTCCTGATATGTTATTTTAATAAAATAACGGGTAAGTTTTTAAATAACGCGTACATTTTAATAAAATAGCATATCAGGAAGTGTTTTCTAATGTACGTAAACTGTAAGTTATAAATTATTGTCCATCCATATTTTTTCATCACATTGCTGTTGAAACAGCTAATTTTCCAGTTGCCAGTCTTTAGTAAAAAAGTGGGCCGTAACTGTCAGATATTCCTCCACTTGCAGTGAGGTCCAAATATCTGTGGTGAGACTGACTGCTTTGCAATGTTTATTAACCTGAAAACTTCTGCCCATATGGACATGTATTTTGCATCCACTGCATACATAACCATTTCTCTTTTCGGAACGGTTTATCCTGGGTTAAGTGTAAACATTAATTCTTTAAAACCTTCACCTTCCACAATGTTCTCTGGCCTCATGGCAAGCGCAACAAATTCTGGTGGCCTCTAGCTGGTGAAACCTAGCTTTCTTTGAGTTAGATTTGGCACTGCTCCACTACTACTAGATGAACTGTCATCATCAGTCTGATATCGTGGGTGGTTCTGGAGAGATTAATATAGCTAATTCTGCTAGTTAGTGTTTTTACATCATGTAGAGAAGACACTGTGTTACCACAGCAATACAATTCAAACCTTTTGTTGTTGTGCTGGTCATTTTACAGAGGACTGCTTCTCTAATCTTGGCTTTTATCTTTGTTGGCTTCTAATCTTCTTTATAATAGAAGAATAGTTCTGATAATTCGTTGTAAACCCACTATTTCCTAAAAGTGTGTTGATTAATGTAGACTGTCGTTGTTCTAATTATTTTGATTAATAATACAGAATGTAAAGTAGCACACAGACTTTATAATTATTGTGAAATTGCAGTTTACTGGAGGGAGCAAGGTAGAGAGAGACAAAGTGAGTAAGTTGGGCCGGTGTGCCAGTGATACTGTGATTGTTAAATCAAGATATATTTACTTGAGAAGTAAAATTACAAATTGCCATCTCATTGCTTACATGCCTCACAAATGACAACTACAACAGGGCTGGGGACTGATGAGTAGCTTATTTTTTGTATAATGACATTTAAAATACAAAATTAGACTCAAAATAATTTTTTTCTCTGTCCAACAGAAGCAAGCAGGTGATAATGGTTTGGAAGGTCATTATTAGGGCAAGTAAATTATTAACAACTTGTGGGTGAATTACCACTATAACCCCATAAAGCTACATTATCATATTTGATACACACATTTTTTCTAAACTGTGCTGACTTCCGCAATACCTGCCATCTGACTGACTTTTTTCCCCTCAATTCGACAAAAAAAGAATGAACAAGAATAAAGAAACCATGACATTCTACAAATCTGTAACACAAAGTAATTTGTAAAATCCAAATAAGAAAATATTATTTAAACTTTAAAGACACAGAATTAGCCTACAAGAAATGCCTGCTACATTTTCAAATAAAGAGTGCACCAGAAACGAAATCTGAAAATGTGCATGCGTAACCAATCTCGTTCATAACATTTTTTTTTTTTTTTTTTGCAAAATGGTTGCTAATTCTTCTGAATTCAAATAAAAGTTGAAAGTGAAAATGAAACGCATATAAATGCATTCATAACTTTCCGAACCACGTTATTATTAGTAGTGTAGTAGTAGAAGTAGTAGTTTCGTTTGCTGACCAGACATGAGGCAAAGACTCGAAGACTGTTTGTGCTTCAAGCTACCCAAAACAACCACTATATAAAACATTGCACACGCCCTTCACTGATGCTCATTTCATTAAATTGACTTTAAAACTGTTTCTGGAACATACAGAGAAAGATTTGAATTATTTATCAACGTTTTCATTTAAACAACGCATTAAATTTACACGCGGCTTTGTTACGTAGCTGATGCTCGCCTTTAGTTTGATCCGATCTGGTCAAAACAAACATTTCCTCGCCGCGTATTTTAGTCTCTAAAGAAAGCCAAGAACCTCAGCTTAGTGTTCGCTTTGTTTCTTCTACGCTAAACTGTTTACCACTCGAGTTTTGCCCTTAAATGTAGGAAAAGAAAACACAAGTCTAAGGAGCTCGCGAAGGCTCGCAGACACGGAGCGGGCGAGTTGAGTCTACAAGGTTTCGCATGCGTTGTTTAAGAGCGCAGCGCTGCTCTGATGGCAGGCACTCATTGTTGAACTCATCGTTGAAAAGACTGTAAATCCGCTCCGAAAAATGGCAGAAATCGCTCCAGCCCCAGCCACCCCTCCGGCCAAAGCGCCCAAGAAGAAGTCCGCTGCCAAAGCCAAGAAAGCAGGTCCAGGTGTTGGTGAGCTGATCGTCAAAGCCGTGTCCGCGTCCAAGGAGAGGAGCGGAGTGTCCCTCGCCGCCCTGAAGAAAGCTCTCACTGCCGGCGGCTACGACGTGGAGAAGAACAACTCCCGCGTCAAGCTCGCCATCAAGAGCCTGGTGACTAAAGGCACCCTAGTGCAGGTCAAAGGGTCCGGCGCCTCCGGCTCCTTCAAACTCAGCAAGAAGCAAACCGAGACCAAGAAGAAAGCGGCTCCTAAAGCAAAGAAGCCCGCGGCCAAGAAACCCGCTGCTGCCAAGAAGCCCAAGAGCGCAACGGCAAAGAAGCCCGCCGCTAAGAAATCACCCAAGAAGGCCAAGAAACCCGCCGCTGCAGCCGCTAAGAAGGCGACGAAGAGCCCCAAGAAGGCAAAGAATCCAGCAGCGGCCAAGAAAGCAGCAAAGAGCCCCAAAAAGGCCAAGACTCCCAAACCTAAGGTGGCAAAACCTAAAGCTGCCAAGCCTAAAAAGGCAGCGCCCAAGAAGAAATAGAAATCTGTTTTATTTACCAACGGCTCTTTTCAGAGCCACCCACTATCTCTACAAAAGTGCAAAGAGACCTTTATTTTGACTTCTAGTGGAAGTAAATTATCTTAAGAATGCATTTGAGTTAACCTTCACTCACAATATTTCACGTTGACTGATTTTTGAAATCACAAAGTTAATCACGTTTAATATGAACAGCTTCAGTTGGATCGATCTAAATGTGATTAGGCAATAAAAACTTATATATATATATATATATATATATAACCAACCGCCATCACAACTTTAATGTTTACTGCCAAGTGTTGTTTATTTTGAAATGCAGCACAATCCGAATGCCAGCTGTGGAGGTGTGGCTTTGGCGGTGGGTGTTGGAGGGAAGTTCAGTGATTGGTTTAAAATCTTACAGGCTCTGAACCAATGGGCGACTGGCATGCTCATTTAAAAGTTCAGCAGAACTCACTACTGCTTTATTATTTCTACTTTACGAACGTAGAAGTTTTAATAACCAACTATGAGTGGCAGAGGTAAAACCGGTGGCAAAGCGAGAGCTAAGGCTAAGACCCGTTCCTCCAGAGCAGGACTGCAGTTTCCCGTTGGCCGTGTTCACAGGCTTCTCCGTAAAGGCAACTATGCCGAGCGCGTCGGTGCTGGTGCTCCGGTTTATTTGGCCGCTGTGCTCGAGTATCTCACTGCTGAGATCTTGGAGTTGGCTGGAAATGCCGCAAGAGACAACAAGAAGACCCGTATCATCCCCCGTCATCTGCAGCTAGCGGTGCGTAACGACGAGGAGCTGAACAAACTTCTGGGCGGAGTGACCATCGCTCAGGGCGGTGTGCTGCCCAACATCCAGGCTGTGTTGCTGCCTAAGAAAACCGAGAAACCCGCTAAGGGCAAATAAGCTGATTAAGTCTGTTTCAGAAACCCAAAGGCTCTTTTAAGAGCCACCCATTTTATCTATGAGAGAGTGGCTTTCCTTTACTAATTTCATGCGTGATGACATATTATACTTTTAAGGAAGAGAGTTATTAACCAAATGAGTTACAACGGCTGAGTGTGGGTGACCGCAATTAAGGTTAACAGCTGGGTATTGTTTTACACAACCATTTAAGCCAGAGAATAAATATTTTATAACGTATAAATAAAACTATTACTATGAAATCTGTAAAAAGAATGTTAGTGTAGAGGGTGTTTGATGCGTAAAGTAATAAACGGAGCAAAGCATTTTGAGCGGGAGAAACAAACAGCCCCCTTTGAAAACAAGCTGCGTAGTCATTGGCTAGCAGTCATGCGCAGGCGTCACAAATCAGCCAATCACAAGCCTCTGCACCTTTATGACGCCATAAGCTCTTGGCAGTATGATGCTTTAAAAGCAGACGATTAACATGAAACGGCATTTTCTACGTACTCAGGACGGAAGGAGAAGTTTTTCGCAAAGATGGCAAGAACCAAGCAGACCGCTCGTAAATCCACCGGTGGCAAAGCTCCGCGAAAGCAACTCGCTACTAAAGCCGCCCGTAAGAGCGCCCCAGCCACCGGCGGTGTCAAGAAGCCCCATCGTTACAGGCCCGGAACCGTGGCTCTCCGCGAGATCCGTCGTTACCAGAAGTCCACCGAGCTGCTGATCCGCAAACTGCCTTTCCAGCGTCTGGTCCGAGAAATCGCTCAGGATTTCAAGACTGATCTGCGCTTCCAGAGCTCCGCTGTCATGGCTCTGCAGGAGTCCAGCGAGGCTTACTTGGTTGGTCTGTTTGAAGACACCAACTTGTGCGCCATCCACGCCAAGAGAGTGACCATCATGCCCAAAGATATTCAGCTGGCTCGCCGCATTCGTGGAGAACGCGCTTAAACCCGCCTCTTCATTAAACCCCAAAGGCTCTTTTAAGAGCCACCAAAATCACAC
Organism: Garra rufa; assembly: GCF_049309525.1. Taxonomy (NCBI): domain Eukaryota; kingdom Metazoa; phylum Chordata; class Actinopteri; order Cypriniformes; family Cyprinidae; genus Garra; species Garra rufa. The sequence continues at coordinate 37,918,826 of NC_133385.1, read as the reverse complement.
TGAACGGGAGAATTTCCAGTCTTTACTATAATTTTTATTTTTGTGGGTCTTCGTGTTATTCCTTGTAAGACTTTAGTTTTTTTACTATTGTTACAAAGGATGCATACATACACACTTCTCTAAGTAAACAAAACAAAAAATACCATACTTATAAAATACACATGCATAATTAAGTCAAGTGCAATAAAATGTTAATAGTTCATTATAAATTATTAAAACTGCTGAACTGCGTCCGTTTTCTTGTCCCTAGCCTTTACAGAAATATTACACTTGAAAAACACTTTAGGATTACGTTTTCTTTGTTTTAAAATTAAACTGTTATTTAAACAATTACACCTTTATGAGCCATTAATGTGGCAATATTTGTTTTTTATTTTATTAAAGAATTCCAAGCATCACAAACTGCTTTTCATCACAGCCATGTACAGAGAGATAGTAAAGTGCTTTATTTTGAGGTCAAAAACAGGCCCATGTTAAGTCTGCTGTCCCTTTTAAAAATGTTCTAATTTTATCGCATGATTTCATATGAAGCTTTTAGTTGGTCACTGGTGAGACCTACTTTATTGATGGGGAATTGTAAAAAAAAAAAATACAAAAAAAGAATACAAATGGATTAAACTACTTAATTTAGTGAGACGTGGTTTGATACCTTGCAGCAATCATTTTGTAAAAAGCATTTTTCATGAAAACATTTTTTGTTACCTTCCTTATGGATAACAACAGTGAAGGTATATCAGGTCTTATGTGATTCATTGTCACCTAAAACAGTCACCTTATTTCTTGCATTTTCATTATTTTTTTTGTAACTGGCATGCTGAAATAAACTCATAGCTGTCATTTATATGTATTCATACAGTCAAAAGGTAATCTAACAATGTGGTCTAAATTTAAATGTTAGAAAAATAAATATATTTAAGTCATTTTGCCATACTAAAAGCGGGCATTTCTGTAGAATAACCCATAAATGTCTCTCGCTTTGTTTAATGTGTAAGTGCAGGTAATTTCATTATAACAGTATGGGGGGATTGATAACTACCGGTTTAATGTTTGATATGACATCTGCAGTTCTCCGTTTACTTTAGGGTGCATTCCTGCAGCTCAAATGGTGGAGCCTGGCTCTAGACAATCATGATATGAAAGTCAAAGTCAAATGCATATATTCAATTATATATAATATAGATATGAACTTTACATATCTTTGTTAAATTAATCTTTAACAAAGTTTTAAAAAGTTTAATGCGAAACACAGGACATGCATAAATTATTTAAATCAAGTTTTGTGGTTAAGCCACATTTTTCCTGCTCTAACTAGCGGGGGAGGGGCTGCGCGCCATGTGATACGGGGTTGGTTTCAGTTAGGTCCTGTAAGCAAATGTAAATGGCCTAACTGAAGCGTTTGCCTCCCTCACACTCTTTTTTGTTATTTAGAGGTAACAGCTTAAACATGTCTGGAAGAGGCAAAGGCGGTAAAGGACTTGGAAAAGGAGGCGCTAAGCGTCACCGTAAAGTTCTGCGTGATAACATCCAGGGAATCACCAAACCCGCCATCCGTCGTCTTGCTCGTCGTGGTGGTGTCAAACGTATCTCCGGTCTGATCTACGAAGAGACCCGCGGTGTGTTGAAAGTATTTTTGGAGAACGTGATCCGAGATGCCGTTACCTACACCGAGCACGCCAAGAGAAAGACCGTCACCGCTATGGACGTCGTGTACGCTCTGAAACGACAGGGACGCACTCTGTACGGCTTCGGAGGTTAAACATCTTCAATCAGAAGAAAGTATTTCAAACCCAACGGCTCTTTTAAGAGCCACCCACATTATCACATAAAGAGTCGAAGTAATGTTACCGTTTTATGCTTTTGCTGGAAACTTAACGCTTTTATGAACTAAACCTTTCAAAAAAATTACTAGTGTGTAGTTTTTCTTTTTTCTTTCTTTAAACGTATAATAGAGATGTCTTTGATAGTAAGTGTAGTAAACATTTTTATAAAGAGTTTAAATGTGTTATTACTGGGGATTACCATTATTACTTTAGGGAGGTGTTAAAGCCTCATTAAGGGATAAAGATTTTACCTTGTATCTGACATATCCAGTTGCTCTAAAGGTTAATGAGATTTTGTTTAAGATTTACCATGTTTGCGATTTTACAGAAACAATCTCATTTTGAGGTGGATCCAAGTGGTTAGTGTTATTCTTTTCCCAAAACACTTCATAACCTATTATTTTACTGTGAAGATACTTGTAAAAATCTGGTTTGATTTTCATCCGAACCAGCCTAACTCTATTCACTCCATTCCTCATCACCTCGTCAGAGATTTACATTTTCCCTTTTCAGATCAACTTTGTTTTATTGTTGGTATATTTATCATATTCATACTTGCAAATGGGAAAAGATATAAGCCCCCCTTTACTGAATTTATTTGAGTTTGCACAAACGTTTCAGTTTTAAGTACTTTAAAAAAAAAATAGAAAATCTAAAACTCTTTGCCTCTCTATCAAAATATTATTTTTTTTAATGTAACTTTATTTGTTATCTTTCTGTTCTTTTTTTACTGATTCTGCTCTTTGTGTGTGTGTTTCCATATTTGTTATATTGGTGTGGGTATTATTTATGTGGATGTTCCCTGTCTTATGTACAATTCTGCAATAAATAAATAAACGCCATTGCTCTGCTTTCTCCAGATTCTCAATGGATCTTTAAAGATTTTTAGAAAAGAATACGCTATATAATATATAGACCTATTTGCTTTCTTGTATAAAACAAAAAGAGCGGGAATTGAAAAAAAGGAAACGTCTTCATATCCGCTGAAGTCGTTCAAATATGAAGCGGTGGGGGGGGGCATTATATCATCGCCTGTGATTGGCCCTCGTTCCGCTCGTGATACTTGGAGTTGTCCAATCACATACGAGTTTATGGGTTTGGCCTATGAAAACATGCAATCAGAAGGTTCCAGATGGCTTAAAAAATTAGCATAGACTAGTCAATAAATGCGTCCGTCCGGGACATTTCAGTTATGAAACGGTTTCACCAGCATCATCATGCCTGAACCAGCGAAGTCCGCGCCCAAGAAAGGCTCCAAGAAGGCCGTCAGTAAGACCGCCGGCAAAGGAGGAAAGAAGCGCAAGAGGACCAGGAAGGAGAGCTATGCTATCTACGTCTACAAAGTGCTGAAGCAGGTTCATCCTGATACTGGTATCTCTTCTAAGGCGATGGGGATCATGAACTCTTTCGTCAACGACATCTTTGAGCGCATCGCCGGTGAATCATCTCGTCTGGCTCACTATAACAAGCGCTCCACCATCACATCTAGAGAGATCCAGACCGCTGTGCGTCTGCTGCTGCCCGGTGAACTGGCCAAACACGCCGTGTCTGAGGGCACAAAGGCCGTGACCAAGTACACCAGCTCCAAGTAGAGTTTTGCTAAAACTCTTCGTAACCCAAAGGCTCTTTTAAGAGCCACTCATCTAATCAGTGAAAGCGGCTTTCTGTAACTTCAACTAGTTCTAATTGGTTTTGAAATGAATACAGTATTGGTACTAGAGTTGACTAACGTTTGTTTCAAATTAGTAAAGGCCGTTTTCTGTCGTTCTGGTAGTAAAGGACAGTGTTGGTGTTTATTCTCAAATTCAATAGTACTTGTTTTTTTTTTTTAAGGTGTCTAACTGACAGGTATGATTAAGACTTTTGCAAACTGGCCTAACTCATGTAGTATAGTTATAATCTAAATTAAAGCTGCAAGCAGCGATGGTAGGGCCCTCGCACTCGGGCTCACCGCCGATCGGTGGCGAATGGTGGGCACTATGCTATTAACACAGTAAATGTAGGAGGAATATGTCAAAGTCATTGATATGTGCCAATCTTCCTGCTGCCAGCTGGTGGCGCTATGCCTATAACTGAATATTGGCATGCAGATGTGTTCAGGCCAGTGCTTTCATGAAACATATGAAGTTTGGTGAAGCTTGAACATGGCATGCTTGAGTGTAAGTCATGACATATCCTGCTGCCAACAGGTGGCGCTATTAAGAAATATTGGCTTTTAGATGTCTTCAGGCCAGGACTGTTGGCAATCATGTCAAGTTTGGTGCAAATTGTACATTGCATTCTTAAGTTAGTGTAAAACAAGTAATTTGCTATTGCCAGCTGGTGGCGCTATGACTATAACTAAATATTGGCATGTAAATGTATTCAGGCCAGGACTCTTATCAAACATATTAAGTTTGGGGCTGATTGGACATTGCATGCCTGAGTTACAGTAACTTCTTGTTTCATTGCATTTAGAGTATGCTTTAGCACTTAGCTAAATGTTGCTAACATGTTTCTAGCATGTTGCTACCCTATTTAACACTTGTTGATATTTTTAAAATGTTGCTGGGCATCCACATCGGTATTAAACATGTGACTTTCTGTTGCCAGCAGGTGGCACTATGACTATAACTGAATATAGGCATGGGCTTGTGTTCAGACCAGGACTCTTATCAAACATATTAAGCTTGGGTCAGATTGGACATTGTATGCATGAGTTACACTTATTTTTCTTTGTATTAATATCATGCTTTAGCTCTTAGCTAAGTGTTGCTAGCATGTTTTAACATGATTCTAGCATGATGCTAGCCTATTTAAAACTTGCTAACGCTTTTTAATATGTTGCTAGGAGTCCGTAATACCATTAAATGTCACTTCCTGTTGTCAGCAGGTGGCGCTGTGATTATAACTGAATATGAGCATGTATATATCTTGAGGCCAGGAGTCTTATCAAACATGTGAAGTTTGGGGCTGATTGGACATTGCATGCCTGAGTTACAGTAACTTCCTGTTTTATGTCTTTAACAACATGCTTTAGCACTAAGTAAGTGCTGCTAGCATGTTTGGGTACATTTTAAACTAGTTTAGCACTCAATGGCTTTTTTAGTGTGTTGCTAATAATGTGTCACAGTGTTAAACATGTCACTTCCTGTTGACAGTAGGTGGCGCTATGACTATAACTGAATATTGGCATGTAGATATCTTCAGGTCAGGACTGTTATCAAACATGTGAAGTTTGGGGCTGATTGGACATTGCATGCCTGAGTTAGAGTAACTTCCTGTTTCATTGCATTAAGAGTATGCTTTAGCACTTAGCTAAATGTTGCTAACATGTTATAGCATGTTTCTAGCATGTTGCTACCCTGTTTAACAGTTGTTGAATTTTTTTAAAATGTAGCTAGGCATCCACAACAGTATTAAACATGTGGCTTCCTGTTACCAGCTGGTGGCGCTATGACTATAACTGAATACGGGCATTGGCGTGTGTTTAGGCCAGGATTCTTATCAAACATGTTAAGTTTGGGGCTGATTGGACATTGTATGCCTGAGTTAGAGTAACTTCCTGTTTCATTGTATTATTAGCATGCTTTAACATATTAGCTAAGTGCTGCTAGCATGCTTTATTATTTTTGTAGCATGTTGAATATTAAGTTTGGGTCAGATTCAACATTATATACATGAGTTACAGCAATTTCCTTTTGTATTTGTATTAATAGCATGCTTTAGCTCTTAGCTAAGTGTTGCTAGCATGTTTTAGCATGTTTGTAGCATGTTGCTAGCCTATTTAAGACTTGTTAACGCTTTTCAATATGTTTCTAGGAGTCCGTAACAGTGTTAACCCTCTGGGGTTCTTCCCCGACCAGTCACACTCAGGGCCCTCACGGTCAAAAGTGACCGGAGCCCTGAAATCATTATTTCCTTTTTTTCAGTAAAATCAATCAAATGTATTTTTGTTCAATAATATTTTTTCTTTTTTTCTGTCGTGTTTTGACAGAATTTTATGATAATAATTAATATTTATGCTACAATTATGATCTATTTTTTGCCATTGAATATAATAGAATTTTTTTTAATATATATAATTTTTATTCTTTTTTAATTAATGCTGTATTTTAGTTTAAAGTAGATACCTGGCCTATAGAAAATAATTTTTTGAAGTCGGATTTGTGCCATCTGGTGGCGTAGGGAGCATAATTACCAGGCAATATCCTATTTTAACCACTAGATGGATGTAATGCTCTCTATAGAAGGATTTGTGAATTCTAGTTGTTTTTGCACATATTTGCCAATGCCTTTTCAGGTTGTGGATTTTATTATATAAAATTAGATTATCAAAGACTATTTTTTAATTATTTGCCAAGTTTTTTGTTTGTTTGATTGGTTTAACTGGTAATTTGAAGTGCCAGTTTTACTTTATAATACAGTCAAACCAGAACATTGCATTAGAAAGAGAAACAATGGAAAGCATTTTGTTACCCATTGTTTTAATTCTAACTGAATAAAAATGCCGTTCTTTCAGTCATACCATTTTTTTTTATTTTGTAACCTTTTTATAATGAACATTTTGATTTAAATAATTTTTTGTAAAATTCAATAAACAATAACTCTTATTTAGCACAGGAATTATGAACAGCAACAGCATGGGCAACAAAATAACAGCAAAAGTATAATTATCAAACATTAAATGGAAAATAGAGAAATAAAAATATTTTAAATATCATCCTAACCCTATTTACATTTTATGTGCATTCTTTTTTTACATATTCAATGAACAGTAACTCTTATTCAAAAGGCAACAGCAATTATGAACATAAATCTAAAATAACAGAAAAGTATAACAATTGTCAAATAGTAAATAAAAAAATAGAGGAAAAAAAAGTTTGTTTTAAATATCATTCTAACTATAATTACATATTATTTACATACTAATTGTGATTACAGATCAGGTTGTGACAAATCACAACAGAGTGTCTCCATATAGCACTTTGAGCAAATGATGCTTGTTTTGAAATCTTTTTTCCGTGTGTGTGTGTGTGTGTGACATGGTGTGTGACTTTTGGATTTTGGATCCAATGTCTCCCTTTTATTTGATTCATAGTCTCACATTCCTCTGTTACAGTCTCACCAATCTCATATTTCCCTGTGTGTGTGTGTGTGTGTGTGTGTGTGTGTGTGTGTGTGTGTGTGTCTGTGTGTCTATTTTGGAACTCTGATGGCTTACAGTCTCATGCTTTCATTGCTGTGTGCTTTATTTCTTACATTGATTGCTTCTATTTCACACATTTCCCAAAATTAGCTTTTGAAATGACACACATTCATTTGTGTGTGCGTGTGTTTTTGTGTGTATAAGTGTGTGTGTGTGTGTGTGTGTGTGTGAGTGTATTGTAGTGTTTTGCACTCTTGATGTTTTAGAGAGTCACCCCTTCACAGTTGTGTGCTTTTTTTCTGGATTGTGGCTGATTTGTAGATTGTATGCACAAAAAAACTCTGTATTTTCATATTTTTGCCAATTTCCCATTCATTTCCTATGGCCGGTCATTTTGACCCGAAGACCCCGAGTGTGACTATTTTTTTTACAACCACTTAGACTTTTCCAATCCTGTCCCCAATTTTTTTGTGTGTTCATATACCAAGTACCATAAAAGTCACCAGGTTTCATACCATTCCGATGAAGCTACGATTTTTAAAATTTTTTTATTTAAAAAATTCCGGTCAAAAGTGACCGAAGAACCCCAGAGGGTTAAACATGTCATTTCCTGTTGTCAGCAGGTGGCGCTATGACTATAACTGAATATGGGCACTGATGTGTGTTCAGGACCGGACTGTCATCAAACATGTGAAGTTTGAGGCAGATCGGACATTGTATGCCTGAGTTATAGCAACTTCCTTTTTCATGGCGAAACATCAAAGTTTGTCCGGCCGCCACGGACACGCCCTTCGACGAAAACTCTAAAGCTTCGCAATTTAACATCGCAAAGGCCTTATGATGACACTCAGCAAATTTGAAGATGATCGGATAAAAACTGTAGGAGGAGTTCGTTAAAGTATGAGGCCTGAAAATGGCAAAAACTGCACAAAAATCATACAGGAAATTCAATATAACGGACTTCCTGTTGGGTTTCGGATGTTGCACCAGGAGACTTTTTTGTAGGTATTGGTGTGTTACATATGTGTACCGAGTTTCGTACATGTACATGAAACGTAGCTCGAGGGGCACTCCGTTGAAATTTTATAGGTGGCGCTATCGAGCCATTTTGCCACACCCACTTTTGAAAACCATATCAGATGTAAATTTTCGCCAGGTCTGATGCGTGTGCAAAGTTTCGTGAGTTTTCGGGCATGTTTAGGCCCTCAAAAAGACTTTTCACTTTGGAGAAGAAGAAGAAGAAGAAGAAGAAGAAGAATAATTAAAGCTGCGAGCAGCGATGAACGGGCCCTCGCACCCGGGCTCACCGCCGACCGGTGGCTTCAGGAAAACAGTAAACGGTGGGCAGTATGCTTTTAATACAGTAAATATAGAAAAAATATGTCATAAGTCATTTAAATGTGCCAAACTTGCCGCTGCCAGCTGGTGGCGCTATGCCTATAACTGATTATTGGCATGTAGATGTGTTCAGGCCAGCACTATTATCAAACATATGAAGATTGGTGCAGATTGACCTTGGTATGTTTGAGTTAGTGAAAGATATGATATATCCTGCTGCCAACAGGTGGCGCTATGATAATATCTGAATATTGGTCTTTAGGTGTCTTCAGGCCAGGACTCTCACCAAACCTGTGAAGTTTGAGGCAGATCGGACATTTTATGGCTGAGTTATAACAACTTCTATGTCCATGGCGAAACATCAAACTTTGTCATGCAGCCACAGACACGCCCTTTAACGAAAACTCAAGATCTTCGCAATTTAACATCTCTAAGGCCTCTAGATCAGACTGACCAAATATAATGTTGATATCATTAAATCTCTAGGAGGAGTTTGATACAAGTCATTTCCTGTTGCCAACAGGTGGCGCTGTGATTATAATAGAATATTGGCCTTCAGATGTATTCAGGCCAGGACTCTTATCGAATATGTGAAGTTTGAGGCAAATCGGACATTTTATGGCTGAGTTATAACAAGTTTTATATCCATGGCGAGACCTCGAAATTTGTCAGGCCGCCACGGACACGCCCTTCAACAAAAACTCAAGATCTTCGCAATTTAAAATCGCTAAAGCCTTTTTATTAGACTGACCGATTTTGGTGTTGATCTGATTAAATCTCTTGGAGGAGTTTGTTGCAGAGTACAGCATGACACTTCCTGTTGCCAGCAGGTGGCGCTATGAGTAAAACTGAATATGGGCATGTAGATGTCATCAGGTCAGGAGTGTTATCACACATGAGAAGTTTGGGACAGATCGGACATTGTATGCCTGAGTTATAGCAACTTCCTTTTTCATGGCGAAACATCGAAGTTTGCGAGGCCGCCATGGACACGCCCTCCGATGAAAACTCTAGATCTTCACAATTTAACGTCACAAAGGGCTTTAGACTAGACTCTGCAAATTTGGCGTTGATCCGAATAAATCTCTAGGAGGAGTTCGTTCAAGTATGACGCCTGAAAATGGCAAAAATGACACAAATTTTGTTGAGAATATTAATATTAACCGACTTCCTGTTGGGTTCCGGATTTTGCTCCAAGAGGCTTTTTTGTAGGTATTGGTGTGTTACATGTGTGTACCGATTTCCGTGCATGTACGTGAATCACAGCTGAAAGCGCACACCGCTGAACATCTAAAGGTGGCGCTGTCGAGCCATTTTGCCACACCCACTTCTGAAACCCATATCAGACGTAAATTTTCGCCAGGTTTGATGTGTGTGCAAAGTTTCATGAGTTTTCGGGTATGTCTAAGCCCTCAAAAATGCGATTCATTTTGGAGAAGAATAATAATAATAATAATAATAATAATAATTAAAGCTGCAAGCAGCGATGAACGGGCCCTCGCACACAGGCTCACCGCCGACCGGTGGCTTTAGGAACACAGCAAACGGTGGGCAGTATGCTTTTAATACAGTAAATGTAGGAAAAATAGATCAAAGTCACTTAAATATGCCAAACTTCCTGCTGCCAGCTGGTGGCGCTATGCCTATAACTGATTATTGGCATGTAGATGTGTTCAGGCCAGCACTTTCATCAAACATATGAAGTTTGGTGCAGATTGACCTTGGTATGTGTGAGTTAGTGCAAGATATGATATATCCTGCTGCCAATAGGTGGCACTATAATAATATCTTTATATTGGCCTTTAGATGTCTTCAGGCCAGGACTCTTACCAAACATGTGAAGTTTGAGGCAGATCGGACATTTTATGGCTGAGTTATAACAACTTTTATGTCCATGGCGAAACATCAAACTTTGTCAGGCCGCCACGGACACGCCCTTTAACGCAAACTCAAGATCTTCACAATTTAACATCTCTAAGGCCTCGAGATCAGACTGACCAAATATAATGTTGATATCATTAAATCTCTAGGAGGAGTTTGGTACAAGTCATTTCCTGTTGCCAACAGGTGGCGCTGTGATTATAACAGAATATAGGCCTTCAGATTGGTTCAGGCCAGGACTCTTATCGAACATGTGAAGTTTGAGGCAAATCGGACATTTTATGGCTGAGTTATAACAAGATTTATATCCATGGCGAGACCACGAAATTTGCCAGGCCGCCACGGACACGCCCTTCAACGAAAACTCAAGATCTTCGCAATTTAACATCGCTAAAGCCTTTTTATTAGACTGACCGATTTTGGTGTTGATCTGATTAAATCTCCAGGAGGAATTTGTTGCAGAGTACAGCATGACACTTCCTGGTGCCTGCAGGTGGCGCTATGAGTAAAACTGAATATGGGCATGTAAATGTCTTCAGGTCAGGAGTGTTATCACACATGTGAAGTTTGGGGCAGATCGGGCATTTTATGCCTGAGTTATAGCAGCTTCCTTTTTCATGGCGAAACATCGAAATTTGCGAGGCCGCCACGGACACGCCCTCTGATGAAAACTCTAGATCTTCGCAATTTAACGTCACAAAGGGCTTTAGATTAAACTCACCAAATTTGGTGTTGATCCGAATAAATCTCTAGGAGGAGTTCGTTCAAGTATGACGCCTGAAAATGGCAAAAATGACACAAATTTTGCTAAGAAAATTAATAATAACCGACTTCCTGTTGGGTTTCGGATTTTGTCCCAGGAGGCTTTTTTGTAGGTATTGGTGAGTTACATGTGTGTACCGATTTGCGTGCATGTACGTGAATCACAGCTGAATGCGCACACCGCGGAACGTGTAAAGGTGGCGCTATTGAGCCATTTTGCCACACCCATTTCTGCAACCCATATCAGATGTCCATTTTCGCCAGGTTTGATGTGTGTGCAAAGTTTCATGAGTTTTCGGGTATGTTTAGGCCCTCAAAAATGCGATTCATTCCGGAGAAGAAGAATAATAATAATAAGAAACGGAGCAGATCCAATAGGGTCCTCACACCATCGGTGCTCGGGCCCTAATAATAATAATTAAAGCTGCAAGCAGCGATGAACGGGCCCTCGCACACGGGCTCACCGCCGACCGGTGGCTTTAGGAACACAGCAAATGGTGGGTAGTATGCTTTTAATACAGTAAAAATAGGAGAAATATGTCAAAGTCACTTAAATGTGCCAAATTTCCTGCTGCCAGCTGGTGGCGCTATGCCTATAACTGATTATTGGCATGTAGATGTGTTCAGGCCACCACTTTCATCAAACATATGAAGTTTGGTGCAGATTGACCTTGGTATGTTTGAGTTAGTGAAAGACATGATATATCTTGCTGCCAACAGGTGGCGCTATGATAATATCTGAATATTGGCCTTTAGGTGTCTTCAGGCCAGGACTCTTACCAAACCTGTGAAGTTTGAGGCAGATCGGACATTTTATGGCTGAGTTATAACAACTTCTATGTCCATGGCGAAACATCAAACTTTGTCACGCAGCCACAGACACGCCCTTTAACGAAAACTCAAGATCTTCGCAATTTAACATCTCTAAGGCCTCTAGATCAGACTGACCAAATATAATGTTGATATCATTAAATCTCTAGGAGGAGTTTGATACAAGTCATTTCCTGTTGCCAACAGGTGGCGCTGTGATTATAATAGAATATTGGCCTTCAGATGTGTTCAGACCAGGACTCTTATCGAATATGTGAAGTTTGAGGCAAATCGGACATTTTATGGCTGAGTTATAACAAGTTTTATATCCATGGCGAGACCTCGAAATTTGTCAGGCCGCCACGGACACGCCCTTTACCGAAAACTCAAGATCTTCACAATTTAACATTGCTACGGCCTTTATATTAGACTGACCGATTTTGGTGTTGATCTGAATAAATCTCTAGGAGGAGTTGGTTGTAGAGTACAGCATGACACTTCCTGTTGCCTGCAGGTGGCGCTATGACTATAACTGAATATGGGCATGTAGATGTCTTCAGGTCAGGAGTGTTATCACACATGTGAAGTTTGGGACAGATAGTACATTGTATGCCTGAGTTATAGCAACTTCCTTTTTCATGGCGAAACATCGAAATTTGCGAGGCCGCCACGGACACGCCCTCCGATGAAAACTCTAGATCTTCACAATTTAACGTCACAAAGGGCTTTAGACTAGACTCTGCAAATTTGGTGTTGATCCGAATAAATCTGTAGGAGGAGTTCGTTCAAGTACGACACCTGAAAAAGGCAAAAATGACACAAATTTTGTTGAGAATATTAATATTAACCGACTTCCTGTTGGGTTCCGGATTTTGCTCCAAGAGGCTTTTTTGTAGGTATTGGTGTGTTACATGTGTGTACCGATTTCCGTGCATGTACGTGAATCACAGCTGAAAGCGCACACCGCGAAACGTGTAAAGGTGGCGCTGTCGAGCCATTTTGCCACACCCACTTCTGAAACCCATATCAGACGTAAATTTTCGCCAGGTCTGATGTGTGTGCGAAGTTTCATGAGTTTTCGGGTATGTCTAAGCCCTCAAAAATGCGATTCATTTTGGAGAAGAATAATAATAATAATAATTAAAGCTGCAAGCAGCGATGAACGGGCCCTCGCACCCGGGCTCACCGCCGACCGGTGGCTTTAGGAAAACAGCAAACGGTGGGCATTATGCTTTTAAAACAGTAAATGTAGGAAAAATAGATCAAAGTCACTTAAATGTGCCAAACCTCCTGCTGCCAGCTGGTGGCGCTATGCCTGTAACTGATTATTGACATGTAGATGTGTTCAGGCCAGCACTTTCATCAAACATATGAAGTCTGGTGCAGATTGACCTTGGTATGTTTAAGTTAGTGCAAGATATGATATATCCTGCTGTCAATAGGTGGCGCTATGATAATATCTGAATATTGGCCTTAAGATGTCTTCAGGCCAGGACTCTTATCAAACATGTGAAGTTTGAGGCAGATTGGACATTTTATGGCTGAGTTATAACAACTTCTATGTCCATGACCAAACATCAAACTTTGTCAGGCCACCACGGACATGCCCTTCAACGAAAACTCAAGATCTTCGCAATTTAACATCACTAAAGCCTTTTTATTAGACTGACCGATTTTAGTGTTGATCTGTATAAATCTCTTGGAGGAGTTTGTTGTAGAGTACAGCATGACACTTCCTGTTGCCAGCAGGTGGCGCTATGACTATAACTGAATATGGGAATGTAGATGTCTTCAGGTCAGGAGTGTTATCACACATGTGAAGTTTGGGACAGATCGGACATTGTATGCCTGAGTTATAGAAACTTCCTTTTTCATGGCGAAATATCGAAATTTGCGAGACCGCTATGGACACGCCCTCCAATGAAAACTCTAGATCTTTGCAATTTAACGTCACAAAGTGCTTTAGATTACACTCAGCAAATTTGGCGTTAATCCGGGATAAATCTCTAGGAGGAGTTCGTTCAAGTACGAGGCCTGAAAATGGCAAAAATGACAAAATTTGCTGAGAAAAAAATAACCGACTTCCTGTTGGGTGTCAAATTTTGCTCCAAGAGGCTTTTTTGTAGGTATTGGACCCTATTTTAAATAGTTACCATGTTTTATGGTCTACAAGCATTTTTAAATATTATTTTAATAGTCTATAAGCATCTGTGAAATAATTATAAACAAATATATTGAAAATAAATACATATTAACTTAGTTGACTTTTTGGCCTTTTTGTATTTTGTTTCTCATTCTAATTAAGTGAACTGAGCAGTATAGTGTCATACTTATAAGATACTTTGTTCTATCAGTGAGAGTGTATATATGTATTTAAATCACATAATTTTTCCTTAAAAGATAAAACAAATATTTTAATGCTCTTTAAGCACCTATACAAAATAATTATGTGAAAGTACACTGACAGTACAGTACATATCAACTGATTCTATGGATTATTGTCATTCTTATACACTGACAATGAGCTAAATAGCATTAGAGGTCAAACGATTCCTTATCTTATGAGGACCTCTAGTGTTCATCCCTGGTATTAGAGCTTTAATCTGACGAATTTATTTGACACTTTTAATGTTTTTGGGGCCTCTGAGCATGATAACATTTTGAAACTACACGTATTTCCTAAGAATTTCTTGTTCTTTATATGTAAAAAGTTTTGATGAGTAAGAATAATGCAATTTAAAGATATATGAAAATAACTCTTCATCTTTTTTATTGTTACTTTCATAAATCACCACATCAACACCATTCAAGATATCCCAAAGCCGTTCACAATATAGGGAACATTTTCCCTATATTCTGAGGATGATGATAAGAACATGTAATTCATGATGATAACAAAATGTTATTATTGCTTGCTTTACGTCCACCACTTCTGTTTAAATGTCATCGTTACCTATCTGTTCCATTTGTGTGTGGACATTGCTTTGCAGGTGACTCCTGTTATAAGACATCACTCTTAAGCGCTACATAACTAAGAATCAATTAGGAAAACGGTGCCCAGTTGGCACATGCATTCACAGTAACCCTCTGCCAGTTTGGATTTAAAGTTTACAGAAATGAAAGGGTTACATTTTTAAATCAACACACAGACAAATACACACTAAATATACAACTTTACCATCCAGTTTCATTTGTTAACATTGTTAACATGAACAATAATAAAAAGCATTTATTAATGTTAATTAATATTAACCTAAAAAAGTACTCATATATTGTTTAAAGGTAAATTAGTATCTTTTAACATAGTGTATGTACTGTGAATTAACATGAACATGAACACAGTTCATGTGGGTATACAACAATAAACAATAAAGTGCTCAATAAACGCTTCATTCTTTCAAAATATCTTTAAAAATCAAGTTGGGTATTGTAATGGGGCGATATATAAATATAACTCATCTTAAAATGGTACAATTTTCAGATGTTTTGAACAGATAACAGCAAAGTTTGTTTTGTTGTCAAAGTTTGTCTTGAAATTGTTAGTGTTTTTTTTTTTATTGAATCAAAAATTTTAATTATGAAAATAAATGTCTATCAATGAAGATAAATCGCTCATGCTAAAAAGCTGTATTTTTCTTAATCTTTTGCTATGTGACTGAATAGGACAAGTTCATGGTACAGTTCAGTAAAAAATAAATAAAAAACAACAACTGCAATATACAAAGAATGAAAGAGTTTGTGACCCTTTATATTTTCTCAAAGATCAGACTCTCAAAGTTCAGACTTATTTATGCAGATTAAACTACAGCAATGTGCAATGTGCAAATTGCATCTTCCTCAAAGATGGTCTTAAGCAAAACAGCATGTTCCACTGGTCTCTCTCCCTTTCACCCCTCCCCCTTCAGTCACTCTTAGTGTCAACACAGACTGTCAGCCCAGTGACAACAGTTTACTGATTTCTTTTTTTAATTTTCTTTAATTCATAGAAGCTTGAATAACTATGATATTACCAGCACTTGCTCATAATGATTAGATCTCTGTGTGAAAAAAGTTTTAAAGAGTTTGGATGCTGCACTTTAAAGATATAAAAAATTAGGGTTATGTTTTTTAAAAAATCACCACGTCAACACCGTTCAAGATATCCCAAATCCGCTCGCAATTTAACATCTTCAGAATCTTCTCTTCATGTTAAAAAAGTTTGGTGTGAATACCTTGTTATTCTTAGAAGGAGTGTGAATTTGTTTACAGCCTGATTTTTCCAAAAATCCACATTCAAATCAAAATAGCCGGCTTCCTGTTGGTCTTAGCTAATGAGTTTGATTTAGAAAGTTGTCCAGATTGATGAGAACAATATATGTACAGAGTTTGGTGACTGTAGGAAAAACTAACCCCCCAACTTTTGTCAAAAGATGGCGCTATAGAGTGCCTGCTCCACGCCCATTTATGACCTTTTGCCAGTGTCTAACTATCATTAATATTGATGTGTGTGTTGAGTTTCATGAAATTCTAAACATGTTATCTGCTTCGAAAAGACAGGAATCTAATTTTAAAGTTTAACACGTTGCCATGGCAACAGCATTTGATTTATCATCGTACCCTTTACATATTCTTATCGGCCGTGTTTTGACATTATTTTGATGAAGTTTGAAGAAAATCAAGTAAAATTAAGAGGCTGATTTCAACGCATTTTGAAAATGACACGCTTCCTGCTACCAGTTGGTGGCGCTATAACTTTGACTCATAATAGTCACATTTATGGAATCGGCATCATACAACGAACAATCTGGTGAAGTTTCATCAGAATCAGGCAATGTGTGCAACAGTTATTAGACACTTCCTGTTTCTCATTTCTCGCCATAACTTTGTCGCCTTGCCACGGCCAAACCGTTCGAGATATCAAAAATCCCCTCGCAATTTAGCGTCCCCAATGTCTTGAGATCATGCTGACCGAGTTTGGTGACAATCGTATGGAAATCCTGGGAGGAGTACGTTAAATTCCAGAGCATGCGCTTTTTAAACAGCCCTAAATATCTCACTTCCTGTTGCGTTAAGAAAATGACATAGAGTACAAAAGTTGTTCAGCTCAATGAGTTCTATATGTGTACCGAGTTTCATATGTGTACGTTCAAGTATGTGTGCTATATGGCCCTAAAAATTCCAGGGGGCGCTGTAGAGTCCCCTTGCCACGCCCCGGTACCAGCCTCTGTGACGTCCTGATGGCCGCAGATTCCGACATGTGTGCAAATTTTCAAGAGTTTTTGAGCATGTTAAGACCCCCTTAAGTGCCCGGAAGGTTAACAAAAAATAAAAAAAAAAAAAATAAGAATCCTTAGGAAAACAAGAGGGCCTTCGCCCATTCTGGGCTCGGGCCCTAATTAAAGCTGCAAGCAGCGATGAACGGGCCCTCGCACACGGGCTCACCGCCGACCGGTGGCTTTAGGAACACAGCAAATGGTGGGTAGTATGCTTTTAATACAGTAAAAATAGGAGAAATATGTCAAAGTCACTTAAATGTGCCAAATTTCCTGCTGCCAGCTGGTGGCGCTATGCCTATAACTGATTATTGGCATGTAGATGTGTTCAGGCCACCACTTTCATCAAACATATGAAGTTTGGTGCAGATTGACCTTGGTATGTTTGAGTTAGTGAAAGACATGATATATCTTGCTGCCAACAGGTGGCGCTATGATAATATCTGAATATTGGCCTTTAGGTGTCTTCAGGCCAGGACTCTTACCAAACCTGTGAAGTTTGAGGCAGATCGGACATTTTATGGCTGAGTTATAACAACTTCTATGTCCATGGCGAAACATCAAACTTTGTCACGCCGCCACAGACACGCCCTTTAACGAAAACTCAAGATCTTCGCAATTTAACATCTCTAAGGCCTCTAGATCAGACTGACCAAATATAATGTTGATATCATTAAATCTCTAGGAGGAGTTTGATACAAGTCCTTTCCTGTTGCCAACAGGTGGCGCTGTGATTATAATAGAATATTGGCCTTCAGATGTGTTCAGGCCAGGACTCTTATCTAATATGTGAAGTTTGAGGCAAATCGGACATTTTATGGCTGAGTTATAACAAGTTTTATATCCATGGCGAGACCTCGAAATTTGTCAGGCCGCCACGGACACGCCCTTTACCGAAAACTCAAGATCTTCACAATTTAACATCGCTACGGCCTTTATATTAGACTGACCGATTTTGGTGTTGATCTGAATAAATCTCTAGGAGGAGTTGGTTGTAGAGTACAGCATGACACTTCCTGTTGCCTGCAGGTGGCGCTATGACTATAACTGAATATGGGCATGTAGATGTCTTCAGGTCAGGAGTGTTATCACACATGTGAAGTTTGGGACAGATAGTACATTGTATGCCTGAGTTATAGCAACTTCCTTTTTCATGGCGAAACATCGAAATTTGCGAGGCCGCCACGGACACGCCCTCCGATGAAAACTCTAGATCTTCACAATTTAACGTCACAAAGGGCTTTAGACTAGACTCTGCAAATTTGGTGTTGATCCGAATAAATCTGTAGGAGGAGTTCGTTCAAGTACGACGCCTGAAAAAGGCAAAAATGACACAAATTTTGTTGAGAATATTAATATTAACCGACTTCCTGTTGGGTTCCGGATTTTGCTCCAAGAGGCTTTTTTGTAGGTATTGGTGTGTTACATGTGTGTACCGATTTCCGTGCATGTACGTGAATCACAGCTGAAAGCGCACACCGCGGAACGTGTAAAGGTGGCGCTGTCGAGCCATTTTGCCACACCCACTTCTGAAACCCATATCAGACGTAAATTTTCGCCAGGTCTGATGTGTGTGCGAAGTTTCATGAGTTTTCGGGTATGTCTAAGCCCTCAAAAATGCGATTCATTTTGGAGAATAATAATAATAATTAAAGCTGCAAGCAGCGATGAACGGGCCCTCGCACACGGGCTCACCGCCGACCGGTGGCTTTAGGAACACAACTAATGGTGGGCAGTATGCTTTTAATACAGTAAAAATAGGAGAAATATGTCAAAATCGCTTAAATGTGCCAAATTTCCTTTTGCCAGCTGGTGGCGCTATGCCTATAACTGATTACTGGCATGTAGATGTGTTCAGGCTGGCACTATTATCAAACATATGAAGTTTGGTGCAGATTGACCTTGGTATGTTTGAGTTAGTGAAGGTTATGATATATCCTGCTGCCAACAGGTGGCGCTATAATAATATCTGAATATTGGCCTTTAGGTGTCTTCAGGCCAAGACTCTTACCAAACCTGTGAAGTTTGAGGCAGATCGGACATTTTATGGCTGAGTTATAACAACTTCTATGTCCATGGCGAAACATCAAACTTTGCCACGCCGCCACAGACACGCCCTTTAACGAAAACTCAAGATCTTCGCAATTTAACATCTCTAAGGCCTCTAGATCAAACTGACTAAATATAATGTTGATACCATTAAATCTCTAGTAGGAGTTTGCTACAAGTCATTTCCTGTTGCCAACAGGTGGCGCTGTGATTATAATAGAATATTGGCCTTCAGATTGGTTCAGGCCAGGACTCTTATCGAACATGTGAAGTTTGAGGCAAATCGGATATTTTATGGCTGAGTTATAACAAGTTTTATATCCATGGCGAGACCTCGAAATTTGTCAGGCCGCCACGGACACGCCCGTCAACGAAAACTCAAGATCTTCGCAATTTAACATCACTAAAGCCTTTTTATTATACTGACCGATTTTGGTGTTGATCTGATTAAATCTCTTGGAGGAGTTTGTTGCAGAGTACAGCATGACACTTCCTGTTGCCAGCAGGTGGCGCTATGAGTAAAACTGAATATGGGCATGTAGATGTCATCAGGTCAGGAGTGTTATCACACATGTGAAGTTTGGGACAGATCGGACATTGTATGCCTGAGTTATAGCAACTTCCTTTTTCATGGCGAAACATCGAAATTTGCGAGGCCGCCATGGACACGCCCTCTGATGAAAACTCTAGATCTTCACAATTTAACGTCACAAAGGGCTTTAGACTAGACTCGGCAAATTTGGCGTTGATCCGAATAAATCTCTAGGAGGAGTTCGTTCAAGTACGACGCCTGAAAATGGCAAAAATGACACAAATTTTGTTGAGAATATTAATATTAACCGACTTCCTGTTTGGTTCCGGATTTTGCTCCAAGAGGCTTTTTTGTAGGTATTGGTGTGTTACATGTGTGTACCGATTTCCGTGCATGTACGTGAATCACAGCTGAAAGCGCACACCGCTGAACGTCTAAAGGTGGCGCTGTCGAGCCATTTTGCCACACCCACTTCTGAAACCCATATCAGACGTAAATTTTCGCCAGGTTTGATGTGTGTGCAAAGTTTTGTGAGTTTTCGGGCATGTTTAGGTCCTCTAAAATGCGATTCATTTTGGAGAAGAATAATAATAATAATAATAATAATAATAATAATAATAATAAACGGAGCAGATCCAATAGGGTCCTCACACCATCGGTGCTCGGGCCCTAATAATAATTAAAGCTGCAAGCAGCGATGAACGGGCCCTCGCACACGGGCTCACCGCCGACCGGTGGCTTTAGGAACACAGCAAATGGAGGGTAGTATGCTTTTAATACAGTAAAAATATGAGAAATATGTCAAAGTCACTTAAATGTGCCAAATTCCCTGCTGCCAGCTGGTGGCGCTATGCCTATAACTGATTATTGGCATGTAGATGTGTTCAGGCTGGCACGTTCATCAAACATATGAAGTTTGGTGCAGATTGACCTTGGTATGTTTGAGTTAGTGAAAGATATGATATATCCTGATGCCAACAGGTGGCGCTATGATAATATCTGAATATTGGCCTTTAGGTGTCTTCAGGCCAGGACTCTTACCAAACCTGTGAAGTTTGAGGCAGATCGGACATTTTATGGCTGAGTTATAACAACTTCTATGTTCATGGCGAAACATCAAACTTTGTCACGCCGCCACAGACACGCCCTTTAACGAAAACTCAAGATCTTCGCAATTTAACATTTCTAAGACCTCTAGATCAGACTGACCAAATATAATGTTGATATCATTAAATCTCTAGGAGGAGTTTTATACAAGTCATTTCCTGTTGCCAACAGGTGGCGCTGTGATTATAATAGAATATTGGCCTTCAGATGTGTTCAGGCCAGGACTTTAATCGAACATGTGAAGTTTGAGGCAAATCGGACATTTTATGGCTGAGTTATAACAAGTTTTATATCCATGGCGAGACCTCGAAATTTGTCAGGCCGCCACGGACACGCCCTTCAACGAAAACTCAAGATCTTCACAATTTAACATCACTAAGGCCTTTATATTAGACTGACCGATTTTGGTGTTGATCTGTATAAATCTCTAGGAGGAGTTGGTTGTAGAGTACAGCATGACACTTCCTGTTGCCTGCAGGTGGCGCTATGACTATAACTGAATATGGATATGTAGATGTCATCAGGTCAGGAGTGTTATCACACATGTGAAGTTTGGGACAGATTGGACATTTTATGCCTAAGTTATAGCAACTTCCTTTTTCATGGCGAAACATCGAAATTTGCGAGGCCGCCACGGACACGCCCTCCAATGAAAACTCTAGATCTTCACAATTTAGCGTCACAAAGGGCTTTAGATTAGACTCTGAAAATTTGGCGTTGATCCGAATAAATCTCTAGGAGGAGTTCGTTCAAGTACGAGGCCTGAAAATGGCAAAAATGACACAAAATTTGCTGAGAAAATTAAAAATAACCGACTTCCTGTTGGGTGTCAAATTTTGCTCCAAGAGGCTTTTTTGTAGGTATTGGTGTGTTACATGTGTGTACCGATTTTCGTGCATGTACGTGAATCACAGCTGAATGCGCACACCGCGGAACGTGTAAAGGTGGCGCTGTCGAGCCATTTTGCCACACCCACTTCTGCAACCCATATCAGACGTAAATTTTCGCCAGGTCTGATGTGTGTGCGAAGTTTCATGAGTTTTCGGGTATGTCTAAGCCCTCAAAAATGCGATTCATTTTGGAGAAGAATAATAATAATAATAATAATAATAATAATAATAATAATAATAAACGAAGCAGATCCAATAGGGTCCTCACACCATCGGTGCTCGGGCCCTAATAATTAAAGCTGCAAGCAGCGATGAACGGGCCCTCGCACACGGGCTCACCGCCGACCGGTGGCTTTAGGAACACAGCTAATGGTGGGCAGTATGCTTTTAATACAGTAAAAATAGGAGAAATATGTCAAAGTCACTTAAATGTGCCAAATTTCCTGCTGCCAGCTGGTGGCGCTATGCCTATAACTGATTATTGGCATGTAGATGTGTTCAGGCTGGCACTTTCATCAAACATATGAAGTTTGGTGCAGATTGACCTTGGTATGTTTGAGTTAGTGAAAGATATGATATATCCTGCTGCCAACAGGTGGCGCTATGATAATATCTGAATATTGGCCTTTAGGTATCTTCAGGCCAGGACTCTTACCAAACCTGTGAAGTTTGAGGCAGATCGGACATTTTATGGCTGAGTTATAACAACTTCTATGTACATGGCGAAACATCAAACTTTGTCAGGCCACCAAGGACACGCCCTTTAACGAAAACTCAAGATCTTCGCAATTTAACATCTCTAAGGCCTCTAGATCAGACTGAGCAAATATAAAGTTGATATCATTAAATCTCTAGGAGGAGTTTGCTACAAGTCATTTCCTGTTGCCAACAGGTGGCGCTGTGATTATAATAGAATATTGGCCTTTAGATTTGTTCAGGCCAGGACTCTTATCGAACATGTGAAGTTTGAGGCAAATCGGACATTTTATGGCTGAGTTATAACAAGTTTTATATCCATGGCGAGACCTCGAAATTTGTCAGGCCGCCACGGACACGCCCTTCAACGAAAACTCAAGATCTTCGCAATTTAACATCACTAAAGCCTTTTGATTAGACTGACCGATTTTGGTGTTGATCTGCATAAATCTCTAGGTGGAGTTTGTTGCAGAGTACAGCATGACACTTCCTGTTGCCAGCAGGTGGCGCTATGACTATAACTGAATATGGACATATAGATGTCATCAGGTCAGGAGTGTTATCACACATGTAAAGTTTGGGGCAGATCCGACATTTTATGCCTGAGTTATAGCAACTTCTTTTTCATGGCGAAACATCGAAATTTGCGAGGCCGCCACGGACACGCCCTCCGATGAAAACTCTAGATTTTCACAATTTAACGTCACAAAGGGCTTTAGATTAGACTCACCAAATTTGGTGTTTATCGGAATAAATCTCTAGGAGGAGTTCGTTCAAGTATGACGCCTGAAAATGGCAAAAATGACACAAATTTTGCTGAGAAAATTAATAATAACCGACTTCCTGTTGGGTTTCGGATTTTATCTCAAGAGGCTTTTTTGTAGGTATTGGTGTGTTACATGTGTGTACCGATTTTTGTGCATGTACGATAATCACAGCTGAATGCGCACACCGCGGAACGTGTAAAGGTGGCGCTATTTAGCCATTTTGCCACACCCACTTCTGCAACCCATATCAGACGTCCATTTTCGCCAGGTTTGATGTGTGTGCAAAGTTTCATTAGTTTTCGGGTATGTTTAGGCCCTCAAAAATGCGATTCATTCCGGATAAGAATAATAATAATAATAATAAACGGAGCAGATTCAATAGGGTCCTCACACCATCGGTGCTCGGGCCCTAATTAAAGCTGCAAGCAGCGATGAACGGGCCCTCGCACACGGGCTCACCGCCGACCGGTGGCTTTAGGAACACAGCAAACGGTGGGCAGTATGCTTTTAATACAGTAAATGTAGGAAAAATAGATCAAAGTCACTTAAATGTGCCAAATTACCTGCTGCCAGCTGGTGGCGCTATGCATATAACTGATTATTGGCATGTAGATGTGTTCAGGCCACCACTTTCATCAATCATATGAAGTTTGGTGCAGATTGACCTTGGTATGTTTGAGTTAGTGAAAGATATGATATATCCTGCTGCCAACAGGTGGCACTATGATAATATCTGAATATTGGCCTTTAGGTGTCTTCAGGCCAGGACTCTTACCAAACCAGTGAAGTTTGAGGCAGATCGGACATTTTATGGCTGAGTTATAACAACTTATATGTCTATGGCGAAACATCAAACTTTGTCATGCCGCCACAGACACGCCCTTTAACGAAAACTCAAGATCTTCACAATTTAACATCTCTAAGGCCTCTAGATCAGAATGGCCAAATATAATGTTGACATCATTAAATCTCTAGGAGGAGTTTGATACAAGTCATTTCCTGTTGCCAACAGGTGGCGCTGTGATTATAATAGAATATTGGCCTTCAGATGTGTTCAGGCCAGGACTCTTATCGAATATGTG
Source organism: Garra rufa (assembly GCF_049309525.1). NCBI lineage: Eukaryota > Metazoa > Chordata > Actinopteri > Cypriniformes > Cyprinidae > Garra > Garra rufa. Next base: position 37,894,712 of record NC_133385.1, on the reverse strand, counting down.
AAGTTTGAGGCAAATCGGACATTTTATGGCTGAGTTATAACAAGTTTTATATCCATGGCGAGACCTCGAAATTTGTCAGGCCGCCACGGACACGCCCTTTACCGAAAACTCAAGATCTTCACAATTTAACATCGCTACGGCCTTTATATTAGACTGACCAATTTTGGTGTTGATCTGAATAAATCTCTAGGAGGAGTTGGTTGTAGAGTACAGCATGACACTTCCTGTTGCCTGCAGGTGGCGCTATGACTATAACTGAATATGGGCATCTAGATGTCTTCAGGTCAGGAGTGTTATCACACATGTGAAGTTTGGGACAGATAGGACATTGTATGCCTGAGTTATAGCAACTTCCTTTTTCATGGCGAAACATCGAAATTTGCGAGGCCGCCACGGACACGCCCTCCGATGAAAACTCTAGATCTTCACAATTTAACGTCACAAAGGGCTTTAGACTAGACTCTGCAAATTTGGCGTTGATCCGAATAAATCTGTAGGAGGAGTTCGTTCAAGTACGACACCTGAAAAAGGCAAAAATGACACAAATTTTGCTGAGAATATTAATATTAACCGACTTCCTGTTGGGTTCCGGATTTTGTTCCAAGAGGCTTTTTTGTAGGTATTGGTGAGTTACATGTGTGTACCGATTTCGGTGCATGTACGTGAATCACAGCTGAAAGCGCACATCGCTGAACGTCTAAAGGTGGCGCTGTCGAGCCATTTTGCCACACCCACTTCTGAAACCCAAATCAGACGTAAATTTTCGCCAGGTTTGATGTGTGTGCAAAGTTTTGTGAGTTTTCGGGAATGTTTAGGTCCTCTAAAATGCGATTCACTTTGGAGAAGAATAATAATAATAATTAAAGCTGCAAGCAGCGATGAACGGGCCCTCGCACACGGGCTCACTGCCGACCGGTGGCTTTAGGAACACAGCAAATGGTGGGTAGTATGCTTTTAATACAGTAAAAATAGGAGAAATATGTCAAAGTCACTTAAATGTGCCAAATTTCCTGCTGCCAGCTGGTGGCGCTATGCATATAACTGATTATTGGCATGTAGATGTGTTCAGGCCACCACTTTCATCAAACATATGAAGTTTGGTGCAGATTGACCTTGGTATGTTTGAGTTAGTGAAAGATATGATATATCTTGCTGCCAACAGGTGGCGCTATGATAATATCTGAATATTGGCCTTTAGGTGTCTTCAGGCCAGGACTCTTACCAAACCTGTGAAGTTTGAGGCAGATCGGACATTTTATGGCTGAGTTATAACAACTTCTATGTCCATGGCGAAACATCAAACTTTGTCACGCCGCCACAGACACGCCCTTTAACGAAAACTCAAGATCTTCGCAATTTAACATCTCTAAGGCCTCTAGATCAGACTGACCAAATATAATGTTGATATCATTAAATCTCTAGGAGGAGTTTGATACAAGTCATTTCCTGTTGCCAACAGGTGGCGCTTTGATTATAATAGAATGTTGGCCTTCAGATGTGTTCAGGCCAGGACTCTTATCTAATATGTGAAGTTTGAGGCAAATCGGACATTTTATGGCTGAGTTATAACAAGTTTTATATCCATGGCGAGACCTCGAAATTTGTCAGGCTGCCACGGACACGCCCTTTACCGAAAACTCAAGATCTTCACAATTTAACATCGCTACGGCCTTTATATTAGACTGACCGATTTTGGTGTTGATCTGAATAAATCTCTAGGAGGAGTTGGTTGTAGAGTACAGCATGACACTTCCTGTTGCCTGCAGGTGGCGCTATGACTATAACTGAATATGGGCATGTAGATGTCTTCAGGTCAGGAGTGTTATCACACATGTGAAGTTTGGGACAGATAGGACATTGTTTGCCTGAGTTATAGCAACTTCCTTTTTCATGGCGAAACATCGAAATTTGCGAGGCCGCCACGGACACGCCCTCCGATGAAAACTCTAGATCTTCACAATTTAACGTCACAAAGGGCTTTAGACTAGACTCAGCAAATTTGGCGTTGATCCGAATAAATCTGTAGGAGGAGTTCGTTCAAGTACGACACCTGAAAAAGGCAAAAATGACACAAATTTTGTTGAGATTATTAATATTAACCGACTTCCTGTTGGGTTCCGGATTTTGCTCCAAGAGGCTTTTTTGTAGGTTTTGGTGTGTTACATGTGTGTACCGATTTCCGTGCATGTACGTGAATCACAGCTGAAAGCGCACACCGCTGAACGTCTAAAGGTGGCGCTGTCGAGCCATTTTGCCACACCCACTTCTGAAACCCAAATCAGACGTAAATTTTCGCCAGGTTTGATGTGTGTGCAAAGTTTTGTGAGTTTTCGGGAATGTTTAGGTCCTCTAAAATGCGATTCACTTTGGAGAAGAATAATAATAATTAAAGCTGCAAGCAGCGATGAACGGGCCCTCGCACACGGGCTCACCGCCGACCGGTGGCTTTAGGAACACAGCAAATGGAGGGTAGTATGCTTTTAATACAGTAAAAATATGAGAAATATGTCAAAGTCACTTAAATGTGCCAAATTTCCTGCTGCCAGCTGGTGGCGCTATGCCTATAACTGATTATTGGCATGTAGATGTGTTCAGGCCACCACTTTCATCAAACATATGAAGTTTGGTGCAGATTGACCTTGGTATGTTTGAGTTAGTGAAAGATATGATATATCCTGCTGCCAACAGGTGGCGCTATGATAATATCTGAATATTGGCCTTTAGGTGTCTTCAGGCCAGGACTCTTACCAAACCTGTGAAGTTTGAGGCAGATCGGACATTTTATGGCTGAGTTATAACAACTTCTATGTCCATGGCGAAACATCAAACTTTGTCACGCCGCCACAGACACGCCCTTTAACGAAAACTCAAGATCTTCGCAATTTAACATCTCTAAGGCCTCTAGATCAGACTGACCAAATATAATGTTGATATCATTAAATCTCTAGGAGGAGTTTGATACAAGTCATTTCCTGTTGCCAACAGGTGGCGCTGTGATTATAATAGAATATTGGCCTTCAGATGTGTTCAGGCCAGGACTCTAATCTAATATGTGAAGTTTGAGGCAAATCGGACATTTTATGGCTGAGTTATAACAAGTTTTATATCCATGGCGAGACCTCGAAATTTGTCAGGCCGCCACGGACACGCCCTTTACCTAAAACTCAAGATCTTCACAATTTAACATCGCTACGGCCTTTATATTAGACTGACCGATTTTGGTGTTGATCTGAATAAATCTCTAGGAGGAGTTGGTTGTAGAGTACAGCATGACACTTCCTGTTGCCTGCAGGTGGCGCTATGACTATAACTGAATATAGGCATGTAGATGTCTTCAGGTCAGGAGTGTTATCACACATGTGAAGTTTGGGACAGATAGGACATTGTATGCCTGAGTTATAGCAACTTCCTTTTTCATGGCGAAACATCGAAATTTGCGAGGCCGCCACGGACACGCCCTCCGATGAAAACTCTAGATCTTCACAATTTAACGTCACAAAGGGCTTTAGACTAGACTCGGCAAATTTGGCGTTGATCCGAATAAATCTGTAGGAGGAGTTCGTTCAAGTACGACACCTGAAAAAGGCAAAAATGACACAAATTTTGTTGAGAATATTAATATTAACCGACTTCCTGTTGGGTTCCGGATTTTGCTCCAAGAGGCTTTTTTGTAGGTTTTGGTGTGTTACATGTGTGTACCGATTTCCGTGCATGGACGTGAATCACAGCTGAAAGCGCACACCGCTGAACGTCTAAAGGTGGCGCTGTCGAGCCATTTTGCCACACCCAATTCTGAAACCCAAATCAGACGTAAATTTTCGCCAGGTTTGATGTGTGTGCAAAGTTTTGTGAGTTTTCGGGAATGTTTAGGTCCTCTAAAATGCGATTCACTTTGGAGAAGAAGAAGAATAATAATAATAATTAAAGCTGCAAGCAGCGATGAACGGGCCCTCGCACACGGGCTCACCGCCGACCGGTGGCTTTAGGAACACAGCAAACGGTGGGCAGTATGCTTTTAATACAGTAAATGTAGGAAAAATAGATCAAAGTCACTTAAATGTGCCAAACTTCCTGCTGCCAGCTGGTGGCGCTATGCCTATAACTGATTATTGGCATGTAGATGTGTTCAGGCCAGCACTTTGATCAAACATATGAAGTTTGGTGCAGATTGACCTTGGTATGTGTGAGTTAGTGCAAGATATGATATATCCTGCTGCCAATAGGTGGCGCTATAATAATATCTGTATATTGGCCTTTAGATGTCTTCAGGCCAGGACTTTTACCAAACATGTGAAGTTTGAGGCAGATCGGACATTTTATGGCTGAGTTATAACAACTTTTTTGTCCATGGCGAAACATCAAACTTTGTCAGGCCGCCATGGACACGCCCTTTAACGAAAACTCAAGATCTTCACAATTTAACATCTCTAAGGCCTCAAGATCAGACTGACCAAATATAATGTTGATATCATTAAATCTCTAGGAGGAGTTTGGTACAAGTCATTTCCTATTGCCAACAGGTGGCGCTGTGATTATAATAGAATATAGGCCTTCAGATTGGTTCAGGCCAGGACTCTTATCGAACATGTGAAGTTTGAGGCAAATCGGATATTTTATGGCTGAGTTATAACAAGTTTTATATCCATGGCGAGACCACGAAATTTGCCAGGTCGCCACGGACACACCCTTCAACGAAAACTCAAGATCTTCGCAATTTAACATCATTAAGGCCTTTATATTAGACTGACCGATTTTGGTGTTGATCTGATTAAATCTTTTGGAGGAGTTTGTTGCAGAGTACAGCATGACACTTCCTGGTGCCAGCAGGTGGCGCTATGAGTAAAACTGAATATGGACATGTAGATGTCATCAGGTCAGGAGTGTAATCACACATGTGAAGTTTGGGGCAGATCGGGCATTTTATGCCTGAGTTATAGCAACTTCCTTTTTCATGGCGAAGCATCGAAATTTGCCAGGCCGCCACGGACACGCCCTCCGATGAAAACTCTAGATCTTCGCAATTTAACGTCACAAAGGGCTTTAGATTAGACTCACCAAATTTGCCGTTGATCCGAATAAATCTCTAGGAGGAGTTCGTTCAAGTATGACGCCTGAAAATGGCAAAAATTACACAAATTTTGCTAAGAAAATTAAAAATAACCGACTTCCTGTTGGGTGTCAAATTTTGCTCCAAGAGGCTTTTTTGTAGGTATTGGTGAGCTAGATGTGTGTACTGATTTTCGTGCATGTACGTGAATCACAACTGAAAGCGCACACCGCGGAACGTGTAAAGGTGGCGCTATCGAGCCATTTTGCCACACCCACTTCTGCAACCCATATCAGACGTAAATTTTCGCCAGGTCTGATGTGTGTGCGAAGTTTCATGAGTTTTCGGGTATGTCTAAGCCCTCAAAAATGCGATTCATTTTGGAGAAGAATAATAATAATAATAATAATAAACGAAGCAGATCCAATAGGGTCCTCACACCATCGGTGCTCGGGCCCTAATAAACGAAGCAGATCCAATAGGGTCCTCACACCATCGGTGCTCGGGCCCTAATAATAAACGAAGCAGATCCAATAGGGTCCTCACACCATCGGTGCTCGGGCCCTAATAATAATAATAAACGGAGCAGATTCAATAGGGTCCTCACACCATCGGTGCTCGGGCCCTAATAATTAAAGCTGCGAGCAGCGATGAACGGGCCCTCGCACCTGGGCTCACCGCCGACCGGTGGCTTCAGGAAATCAGCAAACGGTGGGCAGTATGCTTTTAATACAGTAAATGTAGAAAAAATATGTCATAAGTCATTTAAATGTGCCAAACTTGCCACTGCCAGATGGTGGCGCTATGCCTATAACTGATTATTGGCATGTAGATGTGTTCAGGCCAGCACTATTATCAAACATATGAAGTTTGGTGCAGACTGACCTTGGTATGTTTGAGTTAGTGAAATATATGAGATATCCTGCTGCCAACAGGTGGTGCTATGATAATATCTGAATATTGGTCTTTAGGTGTCTTCAGGCCAGGACTCTTACCAAACCTGTGAATTTTGTGGCAGATCAGACATTTTCAGGCTAAGTTATAACCACTTCTATGTCTATGCAGAAACATCAAACTTTGTCAGGCCACCCCGCACATGCCCTTTAATGAAAACTCAAGATCTTCACAATTTAACATCTCTAAGGCCTCAAGATCAGACTGACCAAATATAATGTTGATTTAATTAAATGCAATCAATGCAAGGACTTCAGATAGATGCCAACTGTGAACCAGTATGCTACAAATAAGAACATGTAATTCATGATGATAGCAAAATGTTATTATTGCTTCCTCTATATCCACCACTTCTGCTTAAATGTCATTGTTACCTATCTTTACAATTTTTGTATAATATATTTTTGTATAAAATCAATTGTTGTCATAACTAAGAATCAATAAGGAAGACGGTGCCCAGTTGGCACATGCATTCACAGTAACCATCTGCTAGTTTGGATTTTAAGTTTACAGAATTAAAAGGGTTACACTTTAAAATCAACACACAGACACATACACACAAAATATAAAATGTTGCCATCCAGTTTCATTTGTTAAAATTAACTATATCAGTTAACATGACCAATAAATAAATAGCATTTATTAATGTTAATTAATATTAAGCTAAGAAAAAGTATTCATATAAAGTTTATGTACTGTGAATTAACATGAACATGAACACAGTTCATGTGGGTGTACAGCAATACACAATAAAGTGCTCTATAAACGCTCCATTCTTTCAAAATATCTTTAAAAATCAAGTTGAGTATTTTAACGGGGTGATATATATATTTATAACTGTTCTTAAAATTATGGTTTTCAGATGTTTTGAAGAGATAACAGTAACGTTTGTTTTGTTGTCAAAGTTTGTCTTAATTTTTTATTATTATTATTTTATATTCAATAAATAACACTATGTAAATATTGTCTATCAATGAAGATAAATTGATCATGCTAAAAAGTTGTATTTTTTTAAATCTTTTGCTATGTGACTGAATAGGACAAGTTCATGGTACAGTTAAGTACAAAATAAATAAAAAACAACAACTGCAAAATACGAACAATGAAAGACTTAGTGACCCTTTATATTTTCTCAAAATATCAGACTCTCAAAGATCAGACATATTTATGTAATTACACTACATACAGTATGTGCATTATGTTCAAAGATGGTCTGTAGAATGGCTCTCTACTCTGTCACCCTCTCTGCCTCTCACCCCTCCCCCCTGCAATAATGAGCTTCTCTGTGCCTGACTGAACGCACACACATACTGTAGAGACATTCACCAGAGTGACAGCAGGTTTCTGAGTTATCTTTTTAATTTTCTTTAATTCATTGAAGCTTGTATAAAATTTATATTTCCAGCACTTGCTCAGAATGATTAGATCTCTGTGTGAAAAAAGTTTTAAAGAGTTTGGATGCTGCACTTTAAAGATATAAAAAATTAGGGTTATGTTTTTTACTACATCTTTAAAAAATCACCATGTCAACACCGTTCGAGATATCCAAAATCCGCTCGCAATTTAACATCTTCAGAATCTTCTCTTCATGTTAAAAAAGTTTGGTGTGAACAGCTGGTTGTTCTTAGGAGTAGTGTGAATTTGTTTACTACCTGATTTTTCAAAAAATCCACCTTTAAATCAAAATAGCCGGCTTTCTGTTGGTCTTAGCTAATGAGTTTGATTTAGAAAGTTGTCCAGATTGATGAGAACAATATAAGTACAGAGTTTGGTGACTGTAGGAAAAACTAACCCCCCAACTTTTGTCAAAAGATGGCGCTATAGAGTGCCTGCTCCACGCCCATTTATGACCTTTTGCCAGTGTCTAACTATCATTAATATTGATGTGTGTGTTGAGTTTCATGAAATTCTAAGCATGTTATCTGCCTCGAAAAGACAGGAATGTAATTTTAAAGTTTGACACGTTGCCATGGCAACAGCATTTGATTTATCATCGACCCCTTTACATATTCTTATCGGCCGTGTTTTGACATGATTTTGATGAAGTTTAAAGAAAATCGAGTAAAATTAAGAGGCTGATTTCAAAGCATTTTGAAAATGACACGTTTCCTGCTGCCAGTTGGTGGCGCTATAACTTTGACTCATAATAGTCACATTTATGGAATCGGCATCATACAACGAACAAACTGGTGAAGTTTCATCAGAATCAGGCAATGTGTGCAACAGTTATTAGACACTTCCTGTTTCTCATTTCTCGCCATAACTTTGTCGCCTTGCCACGGCCAAACCGTTCGAGATATCAAAAATCTCCTCGCAATTTAGCGTCCCCAATGTCTTGAGATCATGCTGACCGAGTTTGGTGACAATCCCATGGAATTCCTGGGAGGAGTACGTTAAATTCCAGAGCATGCGCTTTTTAAACAGCCCTAAATATCTCACTTCCTGTTGTGTGGAGCCCATGACATAGAGTACAAAAGTTGTTCAGCTCGATGAGTTCTATATGTGTACCGAGTTTCATATCAATACGCGCAAGTATGTGTGCGCAGTACATCAAGTTTTCAAACTGTGTTCCAGGGGGCGCTGTAGAGGCCCTGAACCACGCCCGGGTCCCAGCCTCTGTGGCGTCCGGACGACGGCAGATTCCGACGTGTGTGCAAATTTTCAAGAGTTTTTGAGTATGTTAAGGCCCCCAAAAGTGCCCCAACGGTTGAAAAAAAATAAAAAAAAAAAAAAAAAAAAAAAAAAAACAAATAAGAATCCTTAGAAGAACAATAGGGCCTTCGCCCTTTTGGGCTCGGGCCCTAATAATAATAATAAACGGAGCAGATTCAATAGGGTCCTCACACCATCGGTGCTCGGGCCCTAATTAAAGCTGCAAGCAGCGATGAACGGGCCCTCGCACCCGGGCTCACCGCCGACCGGTGGCTTTAGGAACACAGCAAACGGTGGGCATTATGCTTTTAAAACAGTAAATGTAGGAAAAATAGATCAAAGTCACTTAAATGTGCCAAACTTCCTGCTGCCAGCTGGTGGCGCTATGCCTGTAACTGATTATTGACATGTAGATGTGTTCAGGCCAGCACTTTCATCAAACATATGAAGTCTGGTGCAGATTGACCTTGGTATGTTTAAGTTAGTGCAAGATATGATATATCCTGCTGTCAATAGGTGGCGCTATGATAATATCTGAATATTGGCCTTAAGATGTCTTCAGGCCAGGACTCTTATCAAACATGTGAAGTTTGAGGCAGATTGGACATTTTATGGCTGAGTTATAACAACTTCTATGTCCATGACCAAACATCAAACTTTGTCAGGCCACCACGGACATGCCCTTCAACGAAAACTCAAGATCTTCGCAATTTAACATCACTAAAGCCTTTTTATTAGACTGACCGATTTTAGTGTTGATCTGTATAAATCTCTTGGAGGAGTTTGTTGTAGAGTACAGCATGACACTTCCTGTTGCCAGCAGGTGGCGCTATGACTATAACTGAATATGGGAATGTAGATGTCTTCAGGTCAGGAGTGTTATCACACATGTGAAGTTTGGGACAGATCGGACATTGTATGCCTGAGTTATAGAAACTTCCTTTTTCATGGCGAAACATCGAAATTTGCGAGACCGCTATGGACACGCCCTCCAATGAAAACTCTAGATCTTTGCAATTTAACGTCACAAAGTGCTTTAGATTACACTCAGCAAATTTGGCGTTAATCCGGATAAATCTCTAGGAGGAGTTCGTTCAAGTACGAGGCCTGAAAATGGCAAAAATGACAAAATTTGCTGAGAAAAAAATAACCGACTTCCTGTTGGGTGTCAAATTTTGCTCCAAGAGGCTTTTTGTAGGTATTGGACCCTATTTTAAATAGTTACCATGTTTTATGGTCTACAAGCATTTTTAAATATTATTTTAATAGTCTATAAGCATCTGTGAAATAATTATAAACAAATATATTGAAAATAAATACATATTAACTTAGTTGACTTTTTGGCCTTTTTGTATTTGTTTCTCATTCTAATTAAGTGAACTGAGCAGTATAGTGTCATACTTATAAGATACTTTGTTCTATCAGTGAGAGTGTATATATGTATTTAAATCACATAATTTTTCCTTAAAAGATAAAAAAAAATATTTTAATGCTCTTTAAGCACCTATACAAAATAATTATGTAAAATTACACTGACAGTACAGTACATATCAACTGATTCTATGGATTATTGTCATTCTTATACACTGACAATGAGCTAAATAGCATTAGAGGTCAAACGATTCCTTATCTTATGAGGACCTCTAGTGTTCATCCCTGGTATTAGAGCTTTAATCTGACGAATTTATTTGACACTTTTTAATGTTTTTGGGGCCTCTGAGCATGATAACATTTTGAAACTACACGTATTTCCTAAGAATTTCTTGTTCTTTATATGTAAAAAGTTTTGATGAGTAAGAATAATGCAATTTAAAGATATATGAAAATAACTCTTCATCTTTTTTATTGTTACTTTCATAAATCACCACATCAACACCGTTCAAGATATCCCAAAGCCGTTCACAATATAGGGAACATTTTCCCTATATTCTGAGGATGATGATAAGAACATGTAATTCATGATGATAACAAAATGTTATTATTGCTTGCTTTACGTCCACCACTTCTGTTTAAATGTCATCGTTACCTATCTGTTCCATTTGTGTGTGGACATTGCTTTGCAGGTGACTCCTGTTATAAGACATCACTCTTAAGCGCTACATAACTAAGAATCAATTAGGAAAACGGTGCCCAGTTGGCACATGCATTCACAGTAACCCTCTGCCAGTTTGGATTTAAAGTTTACAGAAATGAAAGGGTTACATTTTTAAATCAACACACAGACAAATACACACTAAATATACAACTTTACCATCCAGTTTCATTTGTTAACATTGTTAACATGAACAATAATAAAAAGCATTTATTAATGTTAATTAATATTAACCTAAAAAAGTACTCATATATTGTTTAAAGGTAAATTAGTATCTTTTAACATAGTGTATGTACTGTGAATTAACATGAACATGAACACAGTTCATGTGGGTATACAACAATAAACAATAAAGTGCTCAATAAACGCTTCATTCTTTCAAAATATCTTTAAAAATCAAGTTGGGTATTGTAATGGGGCGATATATAAATATAACTCATCTTAAAATGGTACAATTTTCAGATGTTTTGAACAGATAACAGCAAAGTTTGTTTTGTTGTCAAAGTTTGTCTTGAAATTGTTAGTGTTTTTTTTTATTGAATCAAAAATTTTAATTATGAAAATAAATGTCTATCAATGAAGATAAATCGCTCATGCTAAAAAGCTGTATTTTTCTTAATCTTTTGCTATGTGACTGAATAGGACAAGTTCATGGTACAGTTCAGTAAAAAATAAATAAAAAACAACAACTGCAATATACAAAGAATGAAAGAGTTCGTGACCCTTTATATTTTCTCAAAGATCAGACTCTCAAAGTTCAGACTTATTTATGCAGATTAAACTACAGCAATGTGCATCTCCTCAAAGATGGTCTTAAGCAAAACAGCATGTTCCACTGGTCTCTCTCCCTTTCACCCCTCCCCCTTCAGTCACTCTTAGTGTCAACACAGACTGTCAGCCCAGTGACAACAGTTTACTGATTTCTTTTTTTAATTTTCTTTAATTCATAGAAGCTTGAATAACTATGATATTACCAGCACTTGCTCATAATGATTAGATCTCTGTGTGAAAAAAGTTTTAAAGAGTTTGGATGCTGCACTTTAAAGATATAAAAAATTAGGGTTATGTTTTTTAAAAAATCACCACGTCAACACCGTTCAAGATATCCCAAATCCGCTCGCAATTTAACATCTTCAGAATCTTCTCTTCATGTTAAAAAAGTTTGGTGTGAATACCTTGTTATTCTTAGAAGGAGTGTGAATTTGTTTACAGCCTGATTTTTCAAAAAATCCACATTCAAATCAAAATAGCCGGCTTCCTGTTGGTCTTAGCTAATGAGTTTGATTTAGAAAGTTGTCCAGATTGATGAGAACAATATATGTACAGAGTTTGGTGACTGTAGGAAAAACTAACCCCCCAACTTTTGTCAAAAGATGGCGCTATAGAGTGCCTGCTCCACGCCCATTTATGACCTTTTGCCAGTGTCTAAATATCATTAATATTGATGTGTGTGTTGAGTTTCATGAAATTCTAAACATGTTATCTGCTTCGAAAAGACAGGAATCTAATTTTAAAGTTTAACACGTTGCCATGGCAACAGCATTTGATTTATCATCGTACCCTTTACATATTCTTATCGGCCGTGTTTTGACATTATTTTGATGAAGTTTGAAGAAAATCAAGTAAAATTAAGAGGCTGATTTCAACGCATTTTGAAAATGACACGCTTTCTGCTACCAGTTGGTGGCGCTATAACTTTGACTCATAATAGTCACATTTATGGAATCGGCATCATACAACGAACAATCTGGTGAAGTTTCATCAGAATCAGGCAATGTGTGCAACAGTTATTAGACACTTCCTGTTTCTCATTTCTCGCCATAACTTTGTCGCCTTGCCACGGCCAAACCGTTCGAGATATCAAAAATCCCCTCGCAATTTAGCGTCCCCAATGTCTTGAGATCATGCTGACCGAGTTTGGTGACAATCGTATAGAAATCCTGGGAGGAGTACGTTAAATTCCAGAGCATGCGCTTTTTAAACAGCCCTAAATATCTCACTTCCTGTTGCGTTAAGAAAATGACATAGAGTACAAAAGTTGTTCAGCTCAATGAGTTCTATATGTGTACCGAGTTTCATATGTGTACGTTCAAGTATGTGTGCTATATGGCCCTAAAAATTCCAGGGGGCGCTGTAGAGTCCCCTTGCCACGCCCCGGTACCAGCCTCTGTGACGTCCTGATGGCCGCAGATTCCGACATGTGTGCAAATTTTCAAGAGTTTTTGAGCATGTTAAGACCCCCTTAAGTGCCCGGAAGGTTAACAAAAAATAAAAAAAAAAAAAATAAGAATCCTTAGGAAAACAAGAGGGCCTTCGCCCATTCTGGGCTCGGGCCCTAATAATAATAATAATAAACGAAGCAGATCCAATAGGGTCCTCACACCATCGGTGCTCGGGCCCTAATAATAATAATAATAATAATAATAAACGAAGCAGATCCAATAGGGTCCTCACACCATCGGTGCTCGGGCCCTAATAATAATAATAATAAACGGAGCAGATTCAATAGGGTCCTCACACCATCGGTGCTCGGGCCCTAATTAAAGCTGCGAGCAGCGATGAACGGGCCCTCGCACCTGGGCTCACCGCCGACCGGTGGCTTCAGGAAATCAGCAAACGGTGGGCAGTATGCTTTTAAAACAGTAAATATAGAAAAAATATGTCATAAGTCATTTAAATGTGCCAAACTTGCCGCTGCCAGATGGTGGCGCTATGCCTATAACTGATTATTGGCATGTAGATGTGTTCAGGCCAGCACTATTATCAAACATATGAAGTTTGGTGCAGATTGACCTTGGTATGTTTGAGTTAGTGAAAGATATGATATATCCTGCTGCCAACAGGTGGCGCTATGATAATATCTGAATATTGGTCTTTAGGTGTCTTCAGGCCAGGACTCTTACCAAACCTGTGAATTTTGTGGCAGATCAGACATTTTATGGCTAAGTTATAACAACTCAATGAAAACTCAAGATCTTCACAATTTAACATCTCTAAGGCCTCAAGATCAGACTAACCAAATATAATGTTGATTTAATTAAATGCAATCAATGCAAGGACTTCAGATAATGCCAACTGTGAACCAATATGCAAAATTTTCCCTATACTCTGATGATGATAATAAGAACATGATTCATGATGATAACAAAATGTTATTATTGCTTGCTTTACGTCCATCACTTCTGCTTAAATGTCATTGTTACCTATCTGTACAAGTTTTGTGTGGATATTGCTTTGCAGGTGACTCCTCCTGTTATAAGACATCACTCTTAAGCGCTACATAACTAAGAATCAATAAGGAAGACGGTGCCCAGTTGGCACATGCATTCACAGTAACCCTCTGCTTGGATTTTAAGTTTACAGAATTGAAAGGGTTAGACTTTAAAATCAACACACAGACACATACACACAAAATATAAAATGTTGCCATCCAGTTTCATTTGTTAAAATTAACTATATTAGTTAACATGACCAATAAATAAATAGCATTTATTAATGTTAATTAATATTAAGCTAAAAGAAGTATTCATATAAAGTTTAAAATTATGGTTTTCAGATGTTTTGAAGAGATAACAGTAACGTTTGTTTTGTTGTCAAAGTTTGTCTTAATTTTTTATTATTATTATTTTATATTCAATAAATAACACTATGTAAATATTGTCTATCAATGAAGATAAATTGATCATGCTAAAAAGTTGTATTTTTTTTTAATCTTTTGCTATGTGACTGAATAGGACAAATTCATGGTACAGTTAAGTAAAAAATAAATAAAAAACAACAACTGCAAAATACGAACAATGAAAGACTTAGTGACCCTTTATATTTTCTCAAAATATCAGACTCTCAAAGATCAGACATATTTATGTAATTACACTACATACAGTATGTGCATTTTGTTCAAAGATGGTCTGTAGGATGGCTCTCTACTCTGTCACCCTCTCTGCCTCTCACCCCTCCCCCCTGCAATAATGAGCTTCTCTGTGCCTGACTGAACGCACACACATACTGTAGAGACATTCACCAGAGTGACAGCAGGTTTCTGAGTTATTTTTTTAATTTTCTTTAATTCATTGAAGCTTGTATAAAATTTATATTTCCAGCACTTGCTCAGAATGATTAGATCTCTGTGTGAAAAAAGTTTTAAAGAGTTTGGATGCTGCACTTTAAAGATATAAAAAATTAGGGTTATGTTTTTTACTACATCTTTAAAAAATCACCACGTCAACACCGTTCGAGATATCCAAAATCTGCTCGCAATTTAACATCTTCAGAATCTTCTCTTCATGTTAAAAAAGTTTGGTGTGAACAGCTGGTTGTTCTTAGGAGTAGTGTGAATTTGTTTACTACCTGATTTTTCAAAAAATCCACCTTCAAATCAAAATATCCGGCTTTCTGTTGGTCTTAGCTAATGAGTTTGATTTAGAAAGTTGTCCAGATTGATGAGAACAATATAAGTACAGAGTTTGGTGACTGTAGGAAAAACTAACCCCCCAACTTTTGTCAAAAGATGGCGCTATAGAGTGCCTGCTCCACGCCCATTTATGACCTTTTGCCAGTGTCTAACTATCATTAATATTGATGTGTGTGTTGAGTTTCATGAAATTCTAAGCATGTTATCTGCCTCGAAAAGACAGGAATGTAATTTTAAAGTTTGACACGTTGCCATGGCAACAGCATTTGTTTTATCATCGACCCCTTTACATATTCTTATCGGCCGTGTTTTGACATGATTTTGATGAAGTTTAAAGAAAATCGAGTAAAATTAAGAGGCTGATTTCAAAGCATTTTGAAAATGACACGTTTCCTGCTGCCAGTTGGTGGCGCTATAACTTTGACTCATAATAGTCACATTTATGGAATCGGCATCATACGACGAACAAACTGGTGAAGTTTCATCAGAATCAGGCAATGTGTGCAACAGTTATTAGACACTTCCTGTTTCTCATTTCTCGCCATAACTTTGTCGCCTTGCCACGGCCAAACCGTTCGAGATATCAAAAATCTCCTCGCAATTTAGCGTCCCCAATGTGTTGAGATCATGCTGACCGAGTTTGGTGACAATCCCATGGAATTCCTGGGAGGAGTACGTTAAATTCCAGAGCATGCGCTTTTTAAACAGCCCTAAATATCTCACTTCCTGTTGCGTGGAGCCCATGACATAGAGTACAAAAGTTGTTCAGCTCGATGAGTTCTATATGTGTACCGAGTTTCATATCAATACGCGCAAGTATGTGTGCGCAGTACATCAAGTTTTCAAACTGTGTTCCAGGGGGCGCTGTAGAGGCCCTGAACCACGCCCGGGTCCCAGCCTCTGTGGCGTCCGGACGACGGCAGATTCCGACGTGTGTGCAAATTTTCAAGAGTTTTTGAGTATGTTAAGGCCCCCAAAAGTGCCCCAACGGTTGAAAAAAAAACAAAATAAAAAAACAAAAAAAAAAAAAAACAAATAAGAATCCTTAGAAGAACAATAGGGCCTTCGCCCTTTTGGGCTCGGGCCCTAATAAACGGAGCAATTCCAATAGGGTCCTCGCACTGTAGTGCTCGGGCCCTAATAAATGATTAATATGCTTTTAGTATAAAATGTTTTCTAAGCTTAACCCTTCAAGGTGGAGTTATAAAAATGCTACTCATTTTTTGTTACTCTGGGGGGAAATATACAGTAGTCAACATTTGAAGTGGATCAAAACCTTTCATCAGATTTGTCCTAAAACCAAAAAAAAATACCCGTTCTTATCTTAGAACAACTTTGAACTTTTTTGATCCACTTCAAATGTTGACTACTGTGTATTTATGTTTTACACAAATATAAGGAATTAAAAGGGCAGGCCCATCGCAAGTCGTTTTAGCATGTACAGTTTTGGTTTAACTATAGTTACAATTGTATTTTGATGAGACTTAATTATAATTTGACTAGTCAGAGTAATAAATAAAGATATCTGCAATTATAATTGGACTAATAAGAAATCTGATTAGAGATCTGTAAATACTAGTTTTGACTAGACAATTAAATTGGAAGATATCTGCTTCTAGTCAAATCTGCTGTTGTTTGACGTGGGACTAACCCTGCGTCCCAGTGTGCATACTATCCACCCTATCCGCCTTAAATAGTATTGAAAATTATAAATATCACAATGTTTTATTAACAAGGTTCGGGAGGAGCACGATCAGATAATCAACCAATTCGGCACAGGTGTAATTCGTTTACCCAATCATCCAAACCAGCACAACACGTATATAACCAGACCGACTTCTTACCTCGGTCCTGTGATAGTTTATTGGCATCCCTCCTCCTCCCCAAATCCCCACTTCTAATCTGTTTTTTTTTTTCCCATACCAGGGATAGGGGGAGTTCTCTGGGTTCGGCCTGGATTCCGGGCCCGGAGCCCTCCCCCACGACAGCACGCCAAAATATGCTTTCTACATGCTCAAGCAGATTAGATGTAAGGGCGAACTCGTGAAACAATTTAGGATGGATAGAGAGGTGCAGGCCTCATTTGCTCATTTCCCCACACCAGAGCTTCTCCTCTGCCTAATGTGTAGAACTGCTAACACCAGTCAAAAAGGTGAAGGCTGATTTTAAAAAGATTAACGTTACAAGATAATAAAAGTTTAACTGGCATTCACATGTTCTGATGACATTGATTAGTACCTTACATTGTGTGTAGATTAAGTGTTCTCGCATATCTTATGTCACTTTTACATGTGCACCAGCTTTAAAATTAACCAAAGATGCAGAAACTTTATTATACAATTCTGAGACAAAACGGCAGAAGACAACCATTTCCAAGGTACAATTGGTTAATAAAATGTTTAAGGTGGTGCTTAACAATGGTGTATTTGCATAAACATTTTATATATCTGTAAAGGAATTTTGACTACATTGAAATTTCTCCCAAGGTTAATATCTCCAAGAAAAGATCTTCCTGGTCACAAGTCAGATTGAGATAACCATAATTAAATTGCAGATAAGGAATATGCCTATTTCAAGTTTATTTTGAACAGAAATAAATCCATATAACAATTATATTTAACTGTTGTGGGAAATTTAAGAATCTGTTAAAGATTTGTTAATCCTACGTTCTGACATAGCACATGAAAAACTAAAGTGAAGTGCATTTAGCATTTATGGTAAATATGCTGACATCAGACAAATTATTCTCTCAAGCAAATTTTGTAGCGAGACGTTCCTGCCAGTTCCTGTTCTCTTATCGTATGTCAAATGAGCCAGATTACTGAGACTGTCACCTTTTGTTTGTAATGGCTCTTGGTACTTCTGCCCCACTCTCTGAGTGATTATGATGATTGGATTATGACTGGTAAAATGTGGCAGGTCGCTATACCCGAATACTTCATTTGCATGCTTTGTTTAAGGTCGTCACCCAAGTGCTTTGTCTCCATTTCTAAGCACTGCCCCCCAAATGTATATAATCTATCTGCCTTAGTTAGTTAGTTTTGATGACTGCAGCGCTACACAGCGCATTCTCAATAAAGAACTCTGCTGAAGATACTCAAGAGTCTCCTGGTCTTCGCTTCTGAGTTTCCAACACTATGATAACAGTGTACATTGCCTACCCAAATTTAAATGCTGTCTTTTCTTGATTCCTGACACACAATTCATGAAACAATTCACCACTTTTTCACAACTATAAACACATTCTCATAACAAACAAACTTGTACAAACTTCCATGTCAAAATCAAATACTCCAGTCAAAAACCCTTACTTCTATCAATATAAAACTTTGGCCTCAGATGACAAAACCTACAAAAGACAACAACTCTGCCCAGTGAACACTAGTGAGATCAATTCAGAACACAACATCCTATTGGGATTCGGGAATTATTTGACAGCTCAATGTCTTAATATACAACATAAATGAAAAAATGCAGAAAGAATAATATACAAGTTTTATGAAACATTAATTTTCATTACAACTGATCTTACAGTAGATGAAGTAGACGATCTTACAAGTAAAGTTCAATAACAAAAGAACTAAATATGAAATAGGTATGTAACATAATACAGTATAGGCTACTGTTGATTACATACATAAATAAATTGGCCAAATTTCATTACAGTAGTATTTAGTACTAAATCACTTGGTCTTCTGACAAAACACTTTCTTTACGCAGTTGTCTTTCAGCTTTTTCTCCAGGGCTAGGGTGCATTTTCAAAGTAGTCACCTGTGGTCCTTTTCATACTATTCTGAGATTCTGGCTGGTGTGTCATCAGTTTTACTACTGAATGCTTAGTTATGGATAATTGTGTGTTATTTGAGTTCATACTGATACACTATAGAGCAGAGTTGTGGACTCGAGACCCATATTTGATGACTTAATGACTTGATTTGTCATAATCAAAGAAGACTTGCGACTCGAATTAAGACTTTGACAGCAATGACTCGAGACTTTGACCTAAACCCTGTGACTCGGCTTTATGGTCTCACTGATTGTTTCTTGTTTTTATTTAACACTTGTATAGATTATAACTATTGTTTTATATGTACTTTTCCACTTCACTGTATGTACAGTGCCTTGCAAAAGTATTCATACCCCTTCAGTTTTTTTTTTTTTTCACATTTTGTTTTGTTGCAGCATTATGTTAAACTGCTTTAAATTAGCTTTTCCTCACATCAATTTACACTCCATACACCATAATAATGACAAAGCAAAAAACAGATTTGCAAATTTTACAAATTTATTAAAAATAAAACACTGAAATAAGTAGATTGCATAAGTATTCATCCCCTTAACTCAGTACATAGTTGAAGCACCTTTACAGCCTCAAGTCTTTTTGGGTCTGATGTGACAACTTTGCACATCTGCATTTTCTAGAGTCCTAGTTGTTTCAATCGTCTTCCATTATGGATAATGCTTCTGTCAACCTTCAGTGCAGCAGATTTTCTGAACTCTTCCCTAGATCATTGCCTTAACGCAAGTCACCTTTATTTATATAGCGCTTTTAACAATACAGATTGTGTCAAAGCAACTGCACAGTATTTAAACAGCACAATAGTGTGTAAGTAACTATTATTGAAAATAATCAATTTTCAGTTAAAGGCAGTTCATCAATGAATTCAGTGAAATCATCATCCAGTTCAGTTGAAATAGTATTCGATATCGCTGGAAAGTGTCCCCAACTAAGCTAGCCAGAGGCGACAGCGGCAAGGAACCAAAACTCCACAGGTGACAGAAATGGAGAAAAAAAAACCTTGGGAGAAACCAGGCTCAGTCGGGGGACCAGTTCTCCTCTGGCCAGACGAAACCAGCAGTTTGTACCAATGTCAGATTGTAGAGTGTCAGACCACTCCAAGTCTGTCACTGAGCTCTACAGGCAGCTATCTTAAACTCAGGACTTGGTTTTTGCTCTGATATGCATTTCCAGCCGTTAGACCTTTTCTGAGAGGTGTGTGCCTTTCTAAATCAGACTCATTCAAATTAATTTGCCACAGTTTAACTCCACTCCAAGTGTAGGAACATCTAGAAGCAATATGAATGCTCCTGAGCTAAATTTCCAGTGTCCCAGAAAAGGGTATGAATACTTATGCAACGGGATCTTTTCAGTTTTTTTTTATTTTTAATAAATTTGCACAGATGCTAAAAACCTATTTTCTGCCTTGCCATTATGGAGTAGGGAGTGTAGATTGATGTGGGAAAAAAAGTAATTTAAAGTAATTTAACATAAGGCAGCAACATAACAAAATGTGGGGGGAAAAAATGAAGGCGTATGAATAATTTTGCAAGGCACTGTATCTCTGCCCAATTAACATTCTGTATCAATGTATCAAGTACCATAAAATGTTTTGTAAACACTGTAAATAATACCCAGCAATCATGTCAGTAAAGCTCTGTCTATTTCAGTAGGTGGTGATAAATGAACGTCTGTAATACAGATTAGCAAGTATTGAAATATTTGCCTCAACTGATTCATTAAAATCAATAAATTCTTAACAAATGAAACAGTGGACTTAAAATAAATTATTCATTCAATTAGGCCTATATTTGTTCACAAACAGTGATTATTATATATTTTATAATTATATCTACTATAGACTATTATTGGCTTTAAATTTACTGTAGTAATTAATCTCTGTATTCATTCATTTGGGCAAACATCACTAATGACTTGTTTAGGACTTGACGGTTAAAGTTGAGGACTTGCAACTCGACTTGGACTGGTCTGTCCTGACTTGGGACTTGACTCGAGACTTGAATGCAAAGACTAAAGACTTACTTGTTGTGACTTGCAAAACAATGACTTGACCTTTGCTATTAGTTAATTATATGATGTTTTTGTTTTATGAATGAGAACATAAAATCTCTGTAAAATGAGGCCATTTTGTTGTCATCACAGATGGTTATGTTGGTGTATTCGATCTGTGAAACTCCAGTGAAAACACATGAGACACAATTAGACTTTAGAAAACCACTGACCAAACATGATACAAAGATACAGTTGATAAAATATTACAGTAAATGTAACCGTGAACCTATATAGTAGAATGGGTTTATAGGCTGGATGATTAGATGGATCTAATGCAGTGAAATCAGACCAAATCTATATATAAAAAAGCAAGTCATGAACTCGTGCTTTCATTACAGTTACACATATTTTGATCCACTCAATCATTGTTTCAAAACACAAGATTTTTGTAATGTATATTGAAAATATTTGATTGAATCACCAAAACCCAACTTTGTGATCTTCTTTCAGTTTAGTACTTCATTCAAGAGCAAACAATGCAAAATGTTTTAAATCATCTTTATACATAAAGAAATACAGGCAATAAGTTATAAAATACACTTACATTACCTAGCTTGCATAACTCCCATAAAATCCATAATGTCCATATCCAGTGTTACTGTATGACATGGCCATAAGGTTTTGTGCTACAAGTTTTTACTGTCAATGCAATATAAAAAATAAGACTGAATTTACAGTAACTGAACTTTTCAGATGAATGGTGAGTTATGTGCATTATGTCTCTATATACAGTATCACATGGCATAATGTAATGCAAAATGTTATATTTGATACCATCCATCTTTCATCTGATCTCTGATCAAGTCCTTTCCCTTGTATTTTGCTGTATGTTCACAAACTGCAAAATAGTTTTACAAATGAGATAGTCCTCAAAGGGAGTTTTTGTCAAGTTTCGCTCACTTCTGGGTACCAATTTCTCTCTAAAATATGGGTAAGGAGGCACAAACACAGATATTCTGATTTCCTATTCTTCTACACTAACCCTATTCCAAAAGCTATCCTTACAAAGTATTTTTTCATAAAAAAGTCAGTACTGAATTTTAGATATTGCCATCTTTGTGGGGACATTTTGCCCCCATTACCATAATAGTGGTTATCAATTAAGATAAAATACTCATAATGCAGTAAGTTAAATAATGCTTTAATTGCAAACAAGAAACTATTGTAATTTACCAACTTGAACATAATGTAAATCGCCCTTTAAAAACAAAATGGGTGGCTCTTAAAAGAGCCTTTGGGTTTTTTCAGTAACGAAACTGCGTTCATTTACTTGCCCTTGGCGGGTTTCTCGGTTTTCTTAGGCAGCAGCACAGCCTGGATGTTGGGCAGCACACCGCCCTGAGCGATGGTCACTTTGCCCATAAGTTTGTTCAGCTCCTCGTCGTTGCGCACCGCCAGCTGCAGATGACGGGGGATGATACGGGTCTTCTTGTTGTCTCTTGCGGCATTTCCAGCCAACTCCAAGATCTCAGCTGTGAGATACTCGAGCACAGCGGCCAGATAAACGGGAGCTCCAGCACCGACGCGCTCAGCATAGTTGCCTTTGCGGAGAAGCCTGTGAACACGGCCAACGGGAAACTGCAGTCCTGCTCTGGAGGAGCGAGTCTTAGCCTTTGCTCTCGCTTTACCGCCGGTTTTGCCTCTTCCGCTCATTTTGAAGTTATGGGGTTGGTCGTTTCTACTGGTTAACGCAGAAAAATAATACCGCTGTAGTTTGGCAATCAGCTTTTAAGAGAACGTGCTTCACGTCTATTGGTTAGAGTCGATCACAGCTGAAAACCAATCACTGCACTTCCCTCCGAATTTCAAACTCCTCCTCTTTCTGCCGCTCTTTCATGTGAAAAAATAATGTATTTATTGGTTTGTTTTATAATAATAACTTAGTTTATGAACCTACTTACAAAATAAACAAGAAAAAATATAAAACGAATGCGTATAAAGGTGAATGTGTTTAGTCGTATACAGTAAACACAGTATACACCAAATAAAACTGAGATAATATTTTCATTTCATAATTTATTTTACATTTAGTTTTCTTTTAATTTGAAAATAGCTAGCCAAACCAGTCGCACAGACCGTAGTTTAAGATTTTTAAATTCGAATTAATTTTCAATGTGTTACGGCAACTTCCAAAGGTTTTGAACAGAATAGAGTTGTGACGTTCGCGAACGAACCGATTCTTTTGAACGGCTCATAAACATGAACGATGGGAGCCGAGTCGCGGCTGGGGGGGAGCCGTTCTTTCTGTCGTTCTTTTTTCCTATGCGTGTTTCACACAGATGCACACAAATTATTCCCGGATGGTCTACTACTTAACTTAAGAATTCGAAGTGCGGATCAATGCACACTCTAATAACGGCTAATATTGCCCACAACACATTGCACGGTGAACGAGGATCCGATTAGAACTACAAACACGCATAAAAATTGTTTTAAAAACTACAAACCCATGTTACGGATACGCGCGACCAACGGACAGGTAGAGAAAGGTGTTTTTGTGATAAATCAATGTGTAACCTAATAAAAAATATTTAATTAATGTTATCCATGGTATATTTCACGTGCAGCAACATTATGAACTTTTGTAATGATAGGTTTGGTCATTAACTTTTAAATGCATCATTATGCAAACACGAGCAAAGTTCTCGGCATAAAAGACTCGTATAAGAATGTGCCTCTTCATTTCTCTCTAATACGGTAGGAAATCAAATTAAACGAAATGTAGATGATATTAACTGACAGGGCAGTTTAAACAGTGACAGGATTTAGGCAACTAAAACAACAGACGAAATAGTATGTCCCAAAGCTTGCCTACTACTCTGCTACATACTCAAAAGTATGTACTTTTTCTTCACAAAAAGAGTACATACTTTAAGGGCATAGTATAAGTATGCAAATTGGGACGCAGCAACACACTTTGTACTAAAGGTAAATCCAAAATAGTGTTGTCACTGTCTAAGCAGAGGGATGTTGTGCAACCTTATGGAATATAGTCCACAAATTAGGTAATAATCAATATTTCAGAATAATTCAAACTCAGATATTGGTGTGTGATACCTGATTTTTAATTATTTGACTACAAATCTTAGCTCATCATTTCATCCCAGTGATTATTTCCAGGATAAACTGAGATGCCCCCAAGCTGGCTTCTTAAAACTGACTAAATATTTAAAAATATATCTTTTGAACGGCTCTTTGAAAGGAACGGTTCGCCAAGATCCGGATCCCCTCAAAGAGCCATAAATCCCATCACTAGAACAGAAAAGATGGATCTCTTCGAAAAGATATCGACAGACAATACTCTAGATGCAAATTAATAAATCTGTATGAAAATGCGTATGACTTGAGGGCAAAGTTGTGAACTGCGATGCTAAGTAAAGTGTAGCCACGTAATAACAGCTTTAATAAATGTTCCCAGATTCAACAGAACTATGATGAAGCAGGCTCCACTCCAGTCTGCTGGAATGACATCATTGTGACGTTGCACAGCACCGCCTTTACATGTTTCAACTCGGTCCTCTGAGCAGCTATAAAGCTCTTTTTCCAAACGTTGGAGGTTTAGTTTGGTCTTTGTGAGTCTAAGCTTAATCAATTGCAGCTATGTCAGGAAGAGGCAAAGGCGGTAAAGGTCTCGGAAAAGGAGGCGCTAAGCGTCACCGTAAAGTTTTGCGTGATAATATCCAGGGAATCACCAAACCCGCCATTCGTCGTCTCGCTCGTCGTGGCGGTGTCAAGCGTATCTCCGGACTGATCTACGAGGAGACCCGCGGTGTGCTGAAGGTGTTTCTGGAGAACGTGATTCGCGATGCTGTAACCTACACCGAGCACGCCAAGAGAAAGACCGTCACCGCTATGGACGTCGTGTACGCTCTGAAACGACAGGGACGCACTCTGTACGGCTTCGGAGGTTAAACATCTTCAATCAGAAGAAAGCGTTTCAAATCCAACGGCTCTTTTAAGAGCTACCCACACTATCACATTAAGAGGCAAAGTTGAAGTAATGTTGCTGCTTTAGGTGAAAACTGACAAAATTCGTGAATTATTTTTAAAACGTGGAATTTGTGTGCTGTATTCAGAATATAAGTGTTCTCATGTTTTAAAGCCGTAAAACGAATTTTCCAAATTGGGTTTCGTATAACGTTGAAAACCTTACAGAATGAGAGCACTTTTATTTTTGTTTCCCTTGTTTAAGCGTTTTCTTTTTAGTAATTTAAGTGTTTTACAATCAGGTAGTAATTGTAATAAAGTTAGAGCAGTAGTAAAATTGGAAAAAAGACGTGTGTCTGAACATAATTCTTCTCTTCAAATGTTTTTAGTGGGTTTATAATGGGTTTAAAAATTCCACTGTACGTTATTTGAGACGCATTTATTCTCTTCTATAAAAGAGCGGGAATTGGAACAAAGG
Organism: Garra rufa; assembly: GCF_049309525.1. Classification (NCBI taxonomy): domain Eukaryota; kingdom Metazoa; phylum Chordata; class Actinopteri; order Cypriniformes; family Cyprinidae; genus Garra; species Garra rufa. The sequence goes on along the minus strand of NC_133385.1, from coordinate 37,869,300 downwards.
AAACATCGCTTGATGTTCAAACTTGAAGCGGGGGGGTGGGGCTATACATTCATTGCCTGTGATTGGACCTCGTTCTGCTCGTGTTTCTTCGATTTGTCCAATCACATACGAGTTTATGGGTTTGGTCTTTGAAAACACCCATATCGCTTTGAAAATTAGCATAGGTGAGTCAATAAATGCGTCCGTTCGGTATGTTCTAATTATTAACTGACTTGACAGCGTCATCATGCCTGAACCAGCGAAATCTGCACCTAAGAAAGGCTCCAAGAAGGCCGTCACTAAGACCGCCGGTAAAGGAGGAAAGAAGCGCAAGAGGTCCAGGAAGGAGAGCTATGCTATCTACATCTACAAAGTGATGAAGCAGGTTCATCCTGATACTGGTATCTCTTCTAAGGCGATGGGGATCATGAACTCTTTCGTCAACGACATCTTTGAGCGCATCGCCGGTGAATCATCTCGTCTGGCTCACTATAACAAGCGCTCCACCATCACATCTAGAGAGATCCAGACCGCTGTGCGTCTGCTGCTGCCCGGTGAACTGGCCAAACACGCCGTGTCTGAGGGCACAAAGGCCGTGACCAAGTACACCAGCTCCAAGTAAACTTTCATCTACAATAAAGGCTCTTTTAAGAGCCACCCATTTGTGTCATGTAAAGAGTTTCTTTAGCTAATATCACAATTGGAAAAAGGCTAATTTATGTACAAAGTTTTTATTGTGCCTTTTAGAAAAAAGTGGTAGGTTTCACTATCAAAAAACTACATTTGTGAAATATGTGTTCGTTATAATTGATAAAATAACAATGGGGTCAAGGGTTCATGAAAATTAATATTTGAAATCAGAATGCATTGCAGCATGCATAGGATGTAATTATAGTAAACCCGTTATTTGTTCTTATATACCATAAACATTTAGGATTCACCTGAGAACACACAATGACTAGTATGCTATTTTTGTGAACAGACAAATCAACACACTTAGTTTTATTCTTTATTTAAGTTTTCAAATGCATATTAAATAATTGGTTAAGATAACAAAATAACATTCTATAAAGCATATAAAAGCACTGGACACATCTTTACACTTGAAAACCAGAACACAAAATCATATTGCTGTGATGTCCCCCTGACCAACAAAAGTTCCTTTGAAAATAATAAATCTCCCTCTGTAAAATACATTTTCTCTTTTGGTGATTATACAGAAGAGACATACATAGACATATTTAATTGAACTATTCCTTTATTCTTTTTTATTAATTAAAACTCTTTTCTCTTTTAAAGATAAATGGTACATTGTGGCATTCAAAACAGTATTAAAATGCATTTGCGTCAAACAGGTTAACATTACATAAAAGGCAGCACCTTCTAAGATCAGCCTCTGTCATAAAGCTTTCCTCAGCGAGAAAGTCAATGTATATTCATATTAATTATTTTTCTCTCCTAAATTCAGCAAATGTTGTTCAATTAAGTAGTTTTTCTTTTAATTATGAAATCTGTATAAGCAGTTTAAGGAACACTCACTTGGAAGGGACTTCCTGGTACAGTTTCATCCCCCCATTTAACAATAACAACATAGCTTCCTTTCTCCTTTACTGTGTAGGTTACATTGTAAAGCTTGTTTCCCATATGTTTAACAGCCACATCTTCACATGGAGTCTTGGGACCATGAACACCAACCATTAGCATGTTTGAACCTGAAAGTAAAAAAAAAAACTGAAATAAATATCCTGTATAATTCTGCATTTTGTTAGTGCTAAACCATTATTAGCTTTATTTTTGTTTTATGTTACCTGCTTTACTACAGTCAACGGAAAAAGTGTTCTTCTGACCCACGCAGGCTTTGGTGAGGCCGGCACCATGGCATACAACCTTACTGGCATCTGAAGTTGACTTGGAGCTGGACAGAGAGCTGAAAGCTCCTGCCATCTTTGAGGATTTTGTGACCGTCTCCACAATGACTGATGAAGTTTCATGTAGACTGTGGCCCCCAGAAAGACGCATACCTACAGCAAGAAACAGACATGTTGACATCCACAGTCACAAATCTCTAACCAATTGTGTTCCTGGTTCAGTTTACAGCATTCAGGCATAATATTGATTACCAGCAAAAAAGCAAGAATCAAGAAACATTCCTTTACATCAAACTAAGAAGTTTAATCAACTTCATCCTACCTGTAACCTTTGCTTTGAAGGGACTGCCGACAATATGCTGTGGCCCACCATATTTGATGCATATAAGATAGTTTCCTGGTGCCATAGGTGTGTAAGAGACTTTGTAACCTTCTAGGCACTCAGTGCAGTCCATTTTGACCTTTGAGGGACCGTCAATAGTAACAGATAAGGCACCTGAACCAGCCTTGCAAGTGTTTACGACAAACTCAGAGGGGACCCCTACAGTAAGAACACAAGATTATGGTTAGATCAGCTGGTGATGTATTAAGTTGCTGCATGTTTTCTTGCTCAGCCAGTTCAACATTGTGGTGGACCAATACCTGTGCGTCCACCCTCAAGACCTGGACCAAAGGCAGTCACCATCCCTGGATCTCCAACGCTTTCTGCTTCTCCAACACGAACTTTGAATGGGCTACCTGGTATATGGCTTCCACTGAACTTCACATCAATGGAATGAACACCATTCTCACGTGGAATGAAGCAAATTACATTCTTATCTATAAAAAGGAGGGAAACCAGGAAAGTTGCATTTCTGTTAAAACCTGTTGCCAATGCATGACAGCGAATAACCAATGATCTTAAAAGATAAATCAACAATTCTACAACTTACCACTATCCAGTTCAGTGACATAACACTCCTCTATTACACCAGAGGGGGCATGAACTTTAGCATCTATGACACCTCTCGCCCCATTCCTCTGAACCGCAAATGAGGCTTCCTGATTAATCTTTAAATCCTTCTCCTGCACATAAAAAGAGGAGTGCCACTATGAATTCCCACTCAAATGCACAGCAACACATTCATTCCAACAGAGAGGCCGATAGGTAGAGATAAATAGACAGAACACTTAATCCCTGCTCAACAAAGTAATAGCATGGCCCTGGACAGACATGGAGTCCAATTACAGATCACAGACAAAGATAACTCAGCCATGACTCAAAAAGCAAAACGAGCTGCTCTTGAACTTTACAGTTGATGAAGTTACTACCATCATATGTTATATGATCTAAGCATTCCTGTTTGTTCAAGCATAGAGCGGTTGTTCCTAGCTGTGACTAACTTAGAGCTTACCTGAAGACTTGTAACAGTAAGGCGACGTGCATCATCAGAGAGTGTGGCAACAGAAACACTGAAGGGGCTATCTGGGATATGCTCATTATTGAACTTGATGGAAACTTCATAGTCACCTGAAAGAAGGAACGGAGAATGAGAATGCCATGATTTCGAGTGATTTTAAGAGTGTAACTCAAATCACAGCACATTCTATTGTAAACCTCACCTGGCTCCTGCACAAGGTAAACAACACCACAGGATCCATCTTTCCTGTCCTCAAAGGAGATTTCAGCCTTACTTGGACCCTCAACAGCAATAGACAGTCCGCCTGCTCCAGCCTCTCTTGTCCAAATGCTGAATTCAGCTTCAGAGAGTAAAGGCACAGAAAATGAGAGGGAAATCTATGACAATATTTATCATTACAAAAAATAGAAGAAAACAAAATCTGTTGGAACATACCAGGAACTTTTGCAACAGCTCTCTCTAGGCCTGTGCCTCCAGCCCGGACCTTGTGAGAGCCTCCTTCCCCAAGGGGCCCAACTGTGAACTGGAAGGGACTTCCAGGGACATGCTCACCCCTGTATTTGACGTTGACCGTGTGAGAACCCATTTCAGTAGGTACGAAGCGGACTCTGTAGGTACTGTTCCCACTATCAACAAGCTCTGCATCGACTACATTTCCTCCAGGGCTGGTCACCTGGGCTGTCATTCCCTGAATCCCTGTGTCACCTGGAAATGGGAAAACCAATGAAGGTAACTAGTAAAACAAAAGCTTAGAGGTGTTCTTGTGACGAAGGGAGCTTAATAATAATTTATCCTTACCCTCCTGCCTTATTGCACCAAAGCTTCCAAGTCGTTCTCTTCCCAAGAAGGAGCCAAAAACATCTCTGAAAGGGTCACCGCCAACCTGTGTACTCTCTTCCACATGTACCTCCCGCTTAGTCTCACCTCCGTGGGACTTGCTGATTTCTGTGCGTTCTGTACGTGTGTAAGTGTGGCTACTGCGAGTGAAGGTACGAGTTAGACGCTCCTGTGCTGACACCATCTGAAACCAATTTCCTGTAAGAGATTTTCAAAAACTTTAGTTTTTAGACACCCTGGCTAACTCTGTAACAGTTTCTTGTATTCCATTTAAATGCATTTTTAAAATTGTATATACTAACAATTGTATTTACCTGGGATTTTGAGGTTTAGGTCACATGCACTGCCTACTGAGGCAACAGAGGCAGCTTGCCTTTTTCTTGTTATACTCTCCTTCATCCTTCCTTCTCCTGTTACCTTCACTGTAAAGGGGCTTCCTACAGAGTAAGACGAGCAAACAAAATGTTACAAATCTCCACTATTGGCGACTGCTACTCTACATGAGTATACCATTATAAAGAAACAACAAAGAGGTAACCTGGTATGTGTTTGTCTGTAAACTTGATGTTGATGATGTAGTTGCCTGGTTCAGTGGGGCAATATGTCACTTTACATGTTCCATCTTCCATATCCTCACAATTGATATCCACTTTACTTGGACCCTCGATTGACAATCCAAGTCCGCCATATCCTTTAAAACCAAGACGGTGTAAAAATCATTTTAAAAAAGTGTACGGCATCAGGTTTCAACTGTAACACCAAAAGAACTGCAATAACATACCAGCATTTCTAGTGTCCACAAAGAACTCGGCCACTTCAAAGGTGTGTGCTTCAACGAGACCTTTACCAAAAGCCTTGACCCTGCTTGCCTCCCCGATTTCAGAAGGCCCTACCATAATCTTAAAAGGGCTGTTGTTCACATGTTTCCCACTCTTCCTCACACTGACCTCATGCTCCCCCACTTCCTTTGGGGTGAACGAGAGACCTGGCGAGGCAAGGGGCACAGAGATTAATCAATGCCAATGTTTTAGAATATAATGCAGAAAGCATTTTATGGCTTTTCCCATGCTTACCAATGTGCCGGTTGGGCAATCTCTTCAGCAGGCATGGTTCCTCCTTTCCTGATGGAGCTTTAATGCTAGCTGTCAGATAGCTCAGGTCTGTTTCTGTGATCTTCAGTGAGACATCTGCTGCTGTGCCAACGTTTAGCTGAGACCTTCGGAGTGAATCGTCACCTACATGGACATGACACATTAACAGTGAGGATAGTAAGTCACCATGGGCAAGAGTTTAGCTATTTTAGCCAGGTCTTTTTTTTAACACAAGTGATTTGTTGTCATACCAGTAATCTTTGCTGTGAAGGGGCTGCCAGGAATATGGCTGTTATCAAACTTGACGATGATGTTGTAATCACCCGGTGCAGTGGGCAAGTAGGACACAGTGCAGGTGCCATCTTTATTGTCCTTACAACTGATTTCTGCTTTAGATGGACCCTCTACAGCAAGGGACAAACCACCTGTGAAGGGCAAACAAAATGGACTATAATTTAGCACACTTCTTATAAAAATAAATTCACATTTATTGCAAAAGAACCCCTTTATGTACCTTGTCCGGCATTCTTGGTAACAACAGTAAAAGTGGCTAGTTTATTAACTGTCCCGTGACACAGACCAGGTCCATAGGCTGTAACCATTCCAGTGTTCATTACATCTACATAGAACTGCAAAGGACTTCCTGTGAACATAATTGCATTCAAGTCATGGTTCTGTATCAAGATTGGTGCAAAGTACCATTCCACTTCACACATTTCAAAATAGAGTCCAACCTGGGATGTGGTTGCCATCATACTTTATATCCATTTCATGCAGGCCTCTCTCTGTAGGCTGAAACTGCACCGTGACTGTTCCATCTTTGTTGTCCCTGATGAAAGGACGAGCTGTCTTACCAGAGGGCATACGCACCTCCCCTGCAAACAAAACAAACATGGCATACTTCAGAAACCAGTACATACGACTAGTAACATTATTGCTCTAAATAAATATGATTAAAGATGTTACCGCTGAGCTCTCCTTGCTGGACAGTGAATGGGATAACTAAGTTCAACGGCTGAAACATGGGCTTTGCGTCTTCTCTTGGTACAACAGGCTGATCTGTAGCCTGAGATAACATATGAAAGACAATCAACAAACAATAAACAACGTTTCAGACAGTGTGCTGTTGTCATTCTGACACTTCAACATTGAACATTTTAACCATCTCATTCAAATCCCTTTCTGTTGTAATGCCCCTGGTATCACTATCAGTAGCTCTATCTATCATGCCGTTATCATAGCACTGATACATAGTCCAGCACACCTGTTCAGTAATCTCACTCACCATGACTTGAAAAGGGCTTTTAGGAATGTGTTGCCCTCCAAAGCGGATTGTGATGACATATTTTCCCGGCTCGGGTGCAGTATAATATATGTCGAAGGTGCCATCTGGATTTTCTGTAACATCCATATCCAGCTCCATTCCATTAGGGGTCAGAACCGTACATGTTACCTTCCCTTTTCCAGCAGCTTTTGCATCCACAGTGATGAATGTCTCTTCTGCCATCTTAATATTGGGCCCAAGGCTTTCTGCTCAAATAACAACATTGTTAAAACCAAAGAATTCAACTTACCTGGTGTAATAGTACTGTGTAATTGAACTTCCACCATTCAGAAAATTATCTTAAATTAATTCCTGGTTTCTTACCAACACCATGTCCTCCAATAGACACTGAAAAAAAGCAAAAAGAAAACAAAATTGAGTAAAACCAGAGTTGCGAAAAGAAATAACAAAACTTTAAAAGCACCAAAATTGAAGCAATACCTGTGAGCAGACACTTGCTGGCATCACCAGTGGGAAAGGCTTGGACATTGTAAGGTGAGTATGGGATGTTATCTCCACCATACTTAATGGTTATGGTGTAGCGGCCAGTCATGTCTGGCACATAAGACACAGTGTAGGTACCATCTCTGTTGTCTTGAATGCTGGCTTTTTTCGGCTTTCCCTCCGGATCCTAAATGCAACACAACGTTTAAATGCACTGCTTTGGTAATATATGCCTTGTTTTGAGGTTTTCCATATAAGAAGAGAGCCTTACAAGGATTTGAACTGTCAGAAGGCCTTTTCCTGCATCACGAGCATCAATAGTAAACTCCACTGGTAGACTGGCAGCCACTCCTTTAGTGTCCAAACCAGGTCCGCTAGCACGCACCTTACTGGCATCGTGTCCAGGGGCTGAATTGACTTTGAATGGACTGTTTACAACCACAAAATCAAAGAGATAAGAAATTGAACAAATGAATACAGTCTAAACTGTATGACTTTATGCTCTTACCTGTTAGGTACTTCTTGGTTGGCGTATTTGACAGACACAGTATGTGGCCCCTCCTGTGCAGGGGTGTAGTTTACAGTATGTGTTCCATCCCGGTTGTTTTTAACAACTACAGGCTCCAGAGTTCCTATAAGACAGAACATGTTCAAGATTGAAGTGGTTTACAGTGCATCGTCAATTAAATTGGCATGTTTGGCTCAGAGTACATTCCTGCTGGACTAAAAGGGTTTCTGTTATGTACCTTTTGGTCCATACAACTGCACCTCCAGAGGAGCCACTCCTGCTTTGCTGGTGTCCACAGTGAAGGTTTGTGGAACTTGTGCAAGAACTCTGTTAGCAAGTCCAGGACCTGAGCACTTCACCTTACTGACATCCACCACATCCTTAACCTGCACCCGGAATGGACTGCCTGAGAACAGCGGAAGAACACAGCTCTAAACCCGAATACAAAAAAGCAGCTGCAATAAAGCAGCAATAGAACTACACAGTTAAAAGAAAAAAGGTTATGTATAGATAAAGTTCTATTGTATAGGTAGTTAATATATTTATAGGAATTTTGGTAGTTAATATTTTACCTGGTATAGGCTGGCCTCCGTAATTGATATTAATATCATAGTCTCCAGCAGTGAAAGGCATGTATTCAACACTGCAACTACCGTCTTTGTTGTCCTTACAGAACATTTTGGCTTCTGATGCTCCTTCAATGGTCAAGCCCAAACCACCCGTCCCGGCACCCCTAAAAATTATAAGCATGGATTTACAATGAGATTAAAATAATGCAAATCTAATACAGCTTTAAAGCAAATATGAGTTTCTCTTCAGGCACTAATGATTGCATATACATACAGTACAGACTCCATACCTTGTCTCCACTGTGAAGCAGTTGGGTTTGTTAACTAGCCCACCTTCCAGGCCTGGGCCATAAGCTCGAACACGTGTTGGGTCACAACCTTCCACAACTGACACCTTAAAGGGGCTCTTAGGAACAGCAACATCATCATAAAAGACCTCGATCAGGTGCAAACCTACACAAAGCAAAAAAAAATACTTTAATTTAAAGCGTTCTGGATTATGACAATCGTACTTCATAGGATATAGCTGTCTTACACTTTTCTTTTTTTTTACAGTTTTTTAATATTTAGCTTATAATTGCATCTATGAAAAAGAAACATTCAGAGTTTGATAGCATATAGCTTTTGCTATTTGCTCTGTTTTAACTGTGATCTGCAGCTGTCGTTGGTATTAATACAAGTTGTATTTCTGTACAACTGTGCGGCGGGCCCTAGTCAGGCACACAACTATTTAATCATCTCTTTTTACAATGCATTTCCTATTTATAAACTCTCCCCGCATCTGTCATATGTTCTCATTCAGTTCCACTTCTAAGCTCTGAAAGCTTCTCAAAACATGCCATGGTCTGTATTTATATATACCCAATCTAAGATATATACATGCATGTCTTCCTGACAAGTTTCCTTCACTATCTACTACATATCCAATATTTATATATTAAATAATCTAAAAGCCTTCAACATATTTTTTCCCTTAAACCTATTTGATCACTATTTCTGTGACGTACCGTCTTCAAAAGCAGTGTATTCCACTCTGTATGTGCCATCACCCTTATCAGTGATATATGCATCTGTGTTTGCGCCTGATGGATTGATGATGCGAATCTTAACATGATTTCCTCCTTTGGTCTTAGTCTGGGCCCTGGCATCCACAATGAAGTGTGTTGTCACCTCCTTGAGAACCCCTTGATGGAAGAAAAACAGGAAAATAGTGTATAACTGAGTTGCAGTTGCAAAGGTCATCACAGAAAGTTAAAGTTTTTAAATACTACCTCTGGGCTCGACTCCTGGTCCATACACTTTAATGCCACTTGTGTCCACAGCTGGCTCCACCTGAACACGTATGGGGCTCTTGGGCACCAGCTGACCTCCATATTTAATGGTGATAGTGTGTACACCATGAAAGAGGGGCGTGTAGGTGACAGAAAATGTTCCATCAGTGTTCTTTTGAATACAAACTTCAACTTGAGCCCCTGAATCTGACACAATCTCAATGGTGAGTTCAGCCTCTCCGGCTCCCCTGCAGTCCACTGTGAAACTGGCCACCTCACCAGCTTTAGCCCTCTCCAGTCCGGGTCCACTGACTATAACTTTGCCAGCATCCAGAGCTGGCTTGACAACAGCTTTAAAAGGAGAACCAGGGATATGTGCTTCCCCAAATAGGATGTTAATGTTGTAGTCACCAGCCTCTGTGGGCAGGTAGACAACAGAGCAGGTTCCATCACCGTTGTCTTGGCACTCAATTTTAGCCTCACAGGGGCCTTCCAGTGTTAGACCCAGAGCACCAGCACCTGCCCCTTTTGTGTCTATAGTAAAGTGTGCAGGCTGACCCACAATACCACCCTTGAGTCCTGGTCCATAGGCACGAACCTATGTGGCAAATCCAGTAAATTTAAATTATAGAGCTCATTCAACACTGTCAAGAAACCTATTATTCCCAACAAGCTCTCATCTTACCTTGGAGGGATCAGCAGGCATGAGCCCCTCTACAGCGAAGGGACTTCCTGGAACGGGGTTCCCATCATAGCTGATGTCCACCTTGTAAAGGCCCTCCTCAGGTGGGATGTATTTTACACAGGTGGCCTCATTGGTCTTGTCAGATTCCAACTTACAAGGTATCGGTCTACCAGAGGGTGAGGTTATGCTCACATTTACCTTACCCTGTCCACCTGCCCCTTTCGTGTTAACAATAAACTCCTGGTCCTTTCCAACTTCCACTTCTGCAACACATACAGCAGTTTAATAAGCATTACAGCAGTATGCATTTATAGTTAACCTTTGAGATAAAGTGCTTACTTTCATTAAGGCCTTGAACTTTGACTTTGCCAAGATCTAGTGGAGGGGCGACTGTGATTACGAAAGGGCTTTTAGGAACGGGATCTCCACCATGTGTGACCATGATAGCCATCTCACCCTATTTTGCAGAAGATTAGGCATTTGGTGAGACGTAACATTTCCCATCATAATAATAGTCAAGTTCAAAGTAAAAACAGAATTGAATAGATGTTAATGACTCCTAACCTGATGAAGAGCAGTGTACTTCGCGGTGTAGGAGTAGTCGTGATTATCAATGATCTCAAAATCTTTAACAGCGTTTCCTTTGGCAGCAGTTTTGAACTGCACCTCTGGTTTAGCCTTTCCTGCTCCCTTCGTGAAGATGGTGAAATGGGTTGGAATATCGACTTGAACGCCTGTAAAACCAAGCTGTGTCAATAAAATTTCATTTCTTTGGGGCTTAAGGTGTTAATACTGTTGCTTACACCCACCTGTCTTGTTCAGTCCAGGACCTTCGGCTCTGACTTTACCAGCATCATGAGAAGGATCCACCTTGATTTTAAATGGGCTAGTGGGGATTTCCTGTGTTAGGCAAAGAAGAGTTTGAGACGTTCACCTATAGCATTAGTATACAATTGGGTTTTGGCAAGAAGCAAGAAGGCTGCTTTACCTGATCTCCAAAGAGCACCATGATGGTATAACGGCCAGGGCCAGGGGGTGTGTACTTGACAGTGAAGGTGTCGTTATCATTTTTAATGATGTCAAAATCGATATCTGCCTCTGCTGGACCCACTACACCTGGGGCACATTTGATCCCAATGCTGATATCACCTACGATATAGACAGAATGGTTAGCAACAATAACTCTCTTTTACTCTGTCATATAAAGAGAACAAAATTAACTTGTTTTGCAAACCTTGGCCAGCTTCACTGCAGTCAACAGTGAAGTAGGTGGGCTCATTGGCCTTTAGGCCAGTTTTCTCAACTCCAGGCCCAAAGACCTTCACTTTGTCGGGGTGACAGCCTTCACCAACAAGAACCTGTAAAATACAGAGTTTTATACAATTATGTGCAAACAACCAAGTTAAATCTCAAACAATAACTCATGCTCTGATGGAACAACACCATTAGATAATACAAACTAAAATACTACACTGGGAATACTCACTCTAAATGGACTCTTGGGTACATTGACCTCCCCCCAGGTAATTAGGATGGTGTGCTTCATTGGCTTAGTAGGAACATATGTACAAACAAAAGTGCCATCTCCTTTATCAGTAATCTGAATGTCAATCACACAGCCTTCAGCGTCCTAGAAGATAAACCCAGCAGGTCACCATTTAGCCAGTTTGCACAAACAAAATGATTCATATGTGCACATACGTTGGTTGGAGTAGTGAGTCTTTGTCCTTTGTTACCCTCTAACATTGATTTTACTTACAGAACTTATGTTTGCCAAAAGAAAACATTGAGAATATTACACATGGACACACCTGAGCATAGATCTTCAGACTGCCTTTTCCAGCTTGTCGAGCATCAACAGTGAACTGTGTTGGTTTATTGACAACAACTCCAGTGGGCTCCAGGCCTGGCCCAAATGCTTTGACCTGCACATGAGATCCTTCAGATCAATAATACTGACATTGACAACAAAAGTTAAGAAAATAAGAGATGACTGTCTTTGATTATTATGTCCATTATGTTAACCCACCTTTTCAGGGAAGACATCATTAGCTGCTGGAAGTATATGGGCCATGAAGGGGCTGTCTTTGATATCTTCATCATCACAGATGACATGAACCGCATAATCTCCAGGTTCGGTGGGCCAGTAACGCACATCACAGGAACCGTCGCCTTTATCATCACACTCTATCTTTGCTTGAGAGGGACCCTCAATAGAAAACCCTTTAAAGAAAGAGATGACATGTAAACAGTTGTTGTACGCATAAAGAAAATCTTAATTATGTTCTTCCTATCTAGAATTACTTACCTAGAGTTCCTACTTCTGTACCAATAGCCTCAACAACAAAGTCAGCTGACTTGCCAACCATTCCAGTCTTCAAGCCAGGACCCCAAGCCCGCACCTTCTGTGGTCCAGCTTCCTTGCTGACCTCCACTTCAAATGGGCTAAAATAAACAGTTTTAAACAGTGCTGAGACTGGACAAAATATAAGGCCGGAAACTTTGACATAAAGAAAGGTGTACATTTGCATTACAATGGTTAACAAGGTTGTACTTCTTGCTCCCACCTGCGTGGAATAGGCTGGTCTCCCCATGTGATGTTTACTTGATATTTTCCAGGCTTAAGAGGACAATAATCACACTTGAACACTCCATCACCAACATCACGTACTTTCACAGGCACATCTACTCCTCCTGAAAACATACACATTCAGCCATCAGTATTTCCTAAACACATGCACATTATATAATGTGCAAACAGACTAAGAATTAAACCCTTAAAAGATGGCAAATTTACAAATTTCCCACCTGGCCCTTTAACGGAGACCTTCAGCTCTCCAGTTCCTGCTCCTTTGGTAAAAACAGTGAAATCTGCCACCTCCTTCACCCGAACACCCTTAGGCTGCAGTCCCCGGCCAGTGGCACGGCAGGCATTTGCATTGCTGGCTGATGAGGAGAAAGAAAGAAAATAAACAGATTATAAAATGTTCAAAAAAATTTCAAATGCACAGACTGAAGCAATGTTAGTAAGATCAAGCAAGGAGCTTTGCTTCTAATGAGTTGCTCTGATGAGGAACTGGAAAATTGCAATGCTACTTTGTTTTGCTGTCACAGATCCTCATACAGAGCAAGTTATTTATGATAAGTGGAAATATGCAATACACAGGACATTCATAAAATACAATGCCAGCATTATAATCCCAGAATATTGGTCACTGATTAATGTTTTATAAACATCCAAACTTATATTATTACATCTAGGGCTAAAATACTCTATTACAACAAGATGTATAAAAATATATGAAAAAGCTGTTTGTTTTTTTTCATGACACTCAGGCAAATATCCTGTGCCTCTTAGCACAGCTTTAACTTAGTGTTGTATCCTATACCCATTGTTGGAGCCAAACCCCATTCTTCCAATACAAACACACTTACACTCCAACTTTTGCCTCTTTCCTATCATGCCTCAAAGTTTTGATGCATGGCAGGAATCAAGCTGCCGCGAACAAGCAAGAAGCTAAGCTTAGATACCGTTGCCCGCACAAAGTGACATGGACCAAAGTCGAGCGGCAGCGCACCTTTCTTTTTAAGAGGGAGTACCTGCTTCGGAGCCCCAGCAGAAGGTTTAAGTTGTGCTACAAAATAAACAATTGTTTTTTGGGGTGTGGAGAGATTCTTTGACTCTTTTTGATTGTTGCCCATGTACTGTTCCAATATGGCAGACTCATTTGAAGAATACACCATAAAGACAGTAAGATATATAAGAAAGGAAAATTATCAGACACTTACCCTCAGAGATATGCACTTTAAAGGGGCTGTTGGGAATTGGCTGCCCAGCAAAGCTCACATGGATAGTGTGCGGCCCCTCTTGCAGAGGTTTGTAGGTGCAACGGAAGATGTTATCACCCTTGTTTTCCAGAAGAACTTCCACAGTGTTGTTTTTATTCTGCGGGTCAACAATGACCACACTAACATCTCCAGCCCCAGCACCTGAAAATGGTGAGACTTTGAGTGCACCGTCATATAGCAAAGCCTCTTCCAAAACAAGTCTGTGCGTTTTGCCCACCTGCAGTGTAGATGTCAAAATAAGTAGGTTTATGGGCCACATTGCCCACTGGCTCTAGACCTGGACCACGAGCCTGTACTTTTTTGGGATCGCCCAGAGCCTTTGCCACGTTCACCATGAAAGGGCTCTTATCAATGTCCTGACCAGCAAAGAGCACTTTCACCTGTGATACATAAGAATAGATGAACAACCATGCTGATGGAAACACATTGGTTTATATCCTTAAATGGACACTGTACAGTACAGTCCATGTTCTTGTTCTAATCCATACCTTGTGGAGCCCCTCAACTTTGGGCACGTAGGTGACAGAGAATGTTCTTTTCTTGTCATTGTTGGGGACAACTTTAGCCTAACAAAATTAACAGAAGGATTGTAGTTTAAATTGTCATTGATGGTTTGTTTCACATTGATGCAACAATTACAGAACGTTAGAGAAAAACATCTGTCATGTCTCACCTCCTCAGTGTGACCCTCTGGGTCCTCTACATACACAATCACTTCTCCAAGACCAGCCTCCAGCGTTTCAACAGTAAAAACAGCTGGCTTCAAAACCATGTTCCCCTGAGGCTCAATACCTGTTTTCAAAAAAATACAAATAAAACTTTCATACACAATGCTTGACTGTATGCAAACAAAGTATCCAAAGTACCAAAACAAAGCATAAAAAGGGTCATATGTGACCCTGGACCACAAAACCAGTCATAAGGTTAAATTTGACAAAACTGAGATTTATACATCATATGAAAGCTCAACAAATAAGCTTTCTATTGGTGTATGGTTTGTTAGGATAGGGCAATATTTGGCCGAGATACATCTATTTGAAATCAGAAATCTGAGGATGCAAAAAAATCAAAAAGACTGAGAAAATCACATTTAAAGTTGTCCAAATTAGGTATTTAACAATGCATATTACATATCAAAAATTACATTTTGATATGTTTACAGTAGGAATTTTACAAAAAATCTTCATGGAACATGAACTTTACTTAATTTCTTAATGATTTTTGGCATAAAAGAAAAATCTAAAATTTTGACCCATGCAATGTATTTTTGGCTATTGCTACAAATATACCCCAGCGACTTAAGACTGGTTTTGTGGTCCAGGGTCACATATTGTAATTTGTATGTGTTGTTAAAAACTCTCTGTGAGCTTTTGTGTTGACAGAGCAATTTTTGTGACGTTTTAAGTCAACTGCAATTGGTATATAAGCCTCACTGTAGATTGCTCACCTGGTCCATAGGCCTTGGCCTTTTTGGGGTACAGCTGCTTTGGCTTAACAGGGGCTCCAGGCTTTAGTTTAGCTTTGGGAAACTGTGAGAGGTACGTCATCACTGAATGCTCATCCACATCTGGATCCACAATTTCCTCTGGAGCTATCACCTATAGAGCAACAATTCATAGATGTTGCATGTTTAGTGGTCCTTTATTCAGTAATCATTGCTTTCAAGATGTGCATGTGCTCTAAAAAAACAATACATTCAATTTCCATTGAGAAAGTAACTCATCATGAGGCTTGTTTATGAAAAAAGCCCCACCCTTTCAGCATTTTCTTTTCACCATCACATTTGTTCCACCATCACAAGGTAGTGGCAATCTCTTCAGATACTATTTTTATCCACAGAGTGCTGAGGTTTGAAGCAGCCTTCAACAAGTCAAGGACAGGATTTACCAGGACCCAGACCCCTCCCACATCCCCTCAACAGTCAGCAGGGAATTCAGCCCCAAGAATTTATGACACATACCCTACACCATCTGTGGCATCTCACACTTATGCCATGAGGATAATGGAGCAGCACAGTGTGTTAAATTGCTGAAACCACTGAAAGCACTAGCATTTCAGGCAAACCCATGCCTAGACACTACCCTCCTTGTGGCTGAAGTAGAGTAAAGAATAAATAAATGGCTGAACATGTGGTGTTCATGTTGAGTGGATGTTCACCTGTGGCACACCGAGCCAGTCATCGGCCTGCTGCATGGCCTCACGAGCATTTGCAACGGGCTTGTTGGGGTCCCATGTTTGCCAGTCAGGGCACAGACCTACACAAAGAGTTAAAATGATACGAGTGAATCATTTAACTTTTTTAGGCTACAAAATATGAATTAAAAAAGTAAAATAAATTATAAAATCAGGCCTCCCATAAACCTGATTTGTAGTTTAGAAACTGTTTATAAAAACTGGCTTAAGAGACTTTTAATGTAACCTAAATATATAATGATAAAAGTTATGCTGTTAGTTGTCAAAAGCCAGCAGCACCCTGTATGGTCATGACTGTCTCACAGGGACTGTTTCATATCAGCTACACCGAAGTAAACACTCTCCTCAGTAAGCCTCCATGTGAGCAAAGAGTTCACAGGAAGTAGGTCATGATTCAGATGCAGTAAATCTATGAAGCTCAAATTCTCAATTGTATTGTATAATTTATCCATTCTTATAATACAGGTTTTTCTTTGTTTATATAGTTTATTATTGCCATATTATTTTTTTTTTTCAAGTTAATGACAAAAATTGAATTGAGCTCTCAAAAAGAAAAGTGATACACATATATTCAAATATTTCTTGAATTTATGATATAATTTAAATACTTTAGTCATTTTATATTGGTATTAACACTATAAATTCTATTTATTAAAAGTAGTTATCTTGTGTTCTTGCCCTTACATCAGGAAATCGAAACACAAGTGAACCATTAAATATGGTCAAAGTACTACTTTAATAGTGAGAGCCAGTACAATCTTGCAAAATTTCCTCACCCAATCGCACCTGCCCAAAATCAAACCATAGAAACGTGATTATGTCAAAATATGAACTTACCAGGGGCACAGTTGTCCACGAGGGCACCGAGGGCCTTGCCATCCCTCCAGTCCTTGTTAAAGTTGTTAATAGGCAGCTCTGGCACCTTGTTCTGAATCCAGCCCAGCAGCCGTTGTTTGGGAGTGAGTTTCTTAACCTCTTCTTCATCCTCATCATCCCACATGGGCATGGAGATGGAGTAATGGAGAATGAGTGTCCAGATGAGACCCAGAATCAGCTTCAAGTTCCCATCTACAATGGCTTTGCTGTCTGCACGGGTCAAAGACAATCCAAAGAAAACTGAGTTAGCAAATGGGCTTTATGTGACTGGATTTGTGGGACTATACAAATTGACATTGGTTTTATTGATTTCTACTCTATGAATCACTTGCTTGGATTACCTTTCCGATCATATGGGAAGATTCCACTGGGAATGTCAACAAATACTCAGCAGATTGCATTAAATAAAACTACTGGTACTGTGGCATCTTTTTTAGTTTCGCAAAAACACACAATGAAATGCAATATTTATTTATCAGCCTAAGGGAAAGTGGACATTTTTTAAAAAGGCATTAGAAGCCACTAATTTGTTGCTGTTACTTCCATAGCCTACTATTAAAACGTAGAAATAGCTATTTGTATTCATAGTTCTGTCTCAGTTTACTTTTGCGTCTTAGAATTAACACTGACATCCAGACGTGGCATGTTAAGGAGTCAAGTCTCCCCTAAACACCTTCACACTACTGGTTTACACAGAGTGCTGTTCTGTACAAGCAGCTCTAAACAAGAATCGCTGAACTGAAATTACAGTGAGGTCACTGCATGACAATTTACTCAGAATGTATTAATGCTCCAACAAGCTATTATCGTATGTCTGGACAGATTTCACCTTTACTCAACAAGCAAGCAGTAGCCCTTCAGAACTATTTCCATTTCACTGACACTAAGTCCAATGTGAACTACTTGCACATGGTGCTGAAATACTACTCCCAGAGACAGCTTAACTTTAAGAGAGTGAGGTAAAGTAGTTAGCATTTGACTGCTGATAAGGTTTATAAGCAGGCTTGTGTGTTTGTAACACAGAGCTTTCTGAGGTATAACAGTGTAGAGCAAAACACATTAATGTGTGATCACTTCAGCTTCACTTCTAATAATAAGCTATTAATAAACAACAAGTTATGAATAAATAAAAGTAATTTATAAAACTACAAATATTTTAACATTAAACAGACTGGTTGTTGATGTACTTTCAAATGTAAAAAGGGACAATGATAAGTTGTTGATAAGCTGACCTAAAAAACAACTTTCACTAGTATAATGTAATGCTTGTTTACTGTCATACAGTCCACATTTAATTATATTAGTACATTATTATATTCAGACTTTTACAGTCTATATTTGATAGTGATGGTGATGATTATTGTTGTTTGAGATTTGAATCATCTCTTAATTGTAAAATCTGTAAAATGTCACCAAAGTTGGATCTATCTTTGCATCTCACTCTTTAAAATTTGAAGAAAGTGTTATAGGGTCTATACCATGTTAAAGATGCTTATTGAAATGTAAGTATTAGTGTCAGTTAAAGCAGATCTTACCTATTGACACCAGTTTGATTCGCTCCCTGTCCAGAAACTCCAGCGCCACCGACACGTTCTCCAGTTTCATTTGTCTGAAGTTTGGTCTGACATGATGCTTTCTGTACATTTTCTTCTGACTGAGGACTTCCAGGAGCGAGATGAGTTTGAGGCCATCGCCAAGATCTTTCTGGAGGTCAGTGACGGTCTTATTGACGCATTTGAGATGTTCATTGCACCACCTGGTGAAGGTGTTCTGCTGGATCTTCTTCCACGGCGCGTCCTCGGCCAGGTCTTTCTCTGTTGCTGGCATCTCCCCCTCTTCCTCTTCCCCAAAGTCTGTGCCCTGGTAGTATTGTGGCGGCAGATCCTCCAAATCTGTGTAATTGCTCATAATGGACTCTTGCTTTTATACCGCTAATGCTGGAAATTCACAGCTCGTCACTTTTGCGGGAGTGTGTCAGAGGCGCGTTCGCTGTAGAACAGATCAAAACTTGGAGAGACTTTCACGGACACTTGTGAAAAGTGATCTTCTGTCAGGACGATGATAGATTATCCGATTTACGGTTTACAAGGCGGCCGGTCCCCGTTTTTAATTCTCAGTTCCTTGACGAATGTAGTCGCGACTTCTTAATGGACTCTTTGAGTTTGAAGAATATCACTTTCTGAAAAATTAAAGCCACTGTGCTGCTCCACGGTTCGCAGGAGTGAAACTCTGTTTGAAATGAGGAGAGGGTGAATGAAGGGGGTTTAAATGCACCCAGGACTCCAGGGATTACATCACACTGATGTCATGCTGTATACTGGAGTATGACGGACAGATTTCTAATTCTGAAGGATAACGGCGATAGATCGGATTGGTCGAAATGAATGAGGCAGCCTGTGATTGGCCAGTTGACACACACTTATTTCTGGACTATCGGGGTAAGTGGGCGGCTGCATGTCCTCTCATTTGTAAACTGTGCGGTCACCAGGTCTGCATGACAAAGTCACGACAAAAATAGAGGGTGACGCCGGGGCAACACTTCACATTATAGCGTCCATGTCACACATAGGCTGTTACATGTGATTATAAATGATCAGTATATGAAGGACGATATGTAATTACAAACAGCTCCTTCTAAATACATACTGAATAGTATAAATGTGAATCACTCACTGTAAAAAAGTTTTTACTAGTTTCAACTTAAAATTTTAAGGCAGCTGCTAAACTTGTAAAGTTTTTAAGTTAAATTAACTTAAGTCATTTCAACTCACAAGTTAAATCAACTCATTTTTATTGTAATAAGTTAAAATGACTTGTAGTTTTAAGCTGATTTAATTTAAAATTTTAAGGCAGCTGCTGAACTTAAGTTTTTAAGTTGAAACTGGTGAAAACTTTTTACAGTGTAGAATAAATTATTTGCTTATTCTTTTCGCAGCAATTGACAAATTGTCATAATATGTGCAGTGTTCTTCACATACCTTTAAAGCATACTGCTTTATTATATTATATTACATTATATTATATTATATGTGACCCTGGACCACAAAACCAGTCATAAGGGTCTTTTTTTTATTGAGATTAATACATAATCTGAAAGCTGAATAAGCTTACTATTGATGTATGGTTTGTTAGAACAGGACAATATGTGACTGAGATACAACTATTTGAAAAACCTGGAATCTGAGGGTGCCAAAAAATCTAAATATTAAGAAAATTACCTTTAAAACTGTCAAAATGAATTTCTTAGCAATGCATATTGCTAATCAAAAAGTAAGTTTTAATATATTTACGGTAGGAAATTTACAAAATATCTAGGAAATTTATATCTTCATGAAACATATTCTTCACTTAAAGGAACACTCCACTTTTTTGGAAATAGGCTCATTCTCCAACTCCCCCCGAGTTAATAAGTTGAGTTTTACCGTTTTGAAATCCATTCAGCCGTTCTCCTGTTCTGGCAATATCACTTTTAGCATAGGTTAGCATAGATCATTGAATCCTATTAGACCAATAGCATTGCGTTCAAAAATGACCAATGAGTTTCAATATTTGTCCTATTTAAAACTTGACTCTTCTGCAGTTATATCGTGTACTAATACCACCGGAAAATGTAAAGCTGCGATTTTCTAGGCCAATAAGATTAGGAACTACACTCCCGCCTGCTTCGGCCATGTTACGGCAGCAAACTTCCTTGACTATTACGCCGGAATGGGAGTGTAGTTCCTAATCTTATCGGCCTAGAAAATCGCAGCTTTACATTTTCCGCCGGTATTAGTACACAATATAACTGCAGAAGATTCAAGTTTTAAATAGGACAAATATCGAAACTCGTTGGTCATTTTTGAACGACATGCTATTGGTCTAATAGGATTCAATGATCTATGCTAACCTATGCTAAAAGTGATATTGCCAGAACAGGAGAACGGCTGAATGGATTTAAAAACGGTAAAACTCAACTTATTAACTCGGGGGGAGTTGAAGAATGAGCCTACTTCCAAAAGAAGTGGAGTGTTCCGTTAATATCCTAATGATTTTTGGCATAAAAGAAAAATCAATCATTTTGACCCAATACATTGTTGGCTACTTCTACAAATATATCTGTGCTACTTACGACTGTTTTTGTGGTCCAGGGTCACATATTACATTTAAAACTCAATTCAACTGAGAAATATAGACATTGCCAGCCCTGCATACAACAGATGATGAACCTGCATATGAAATGCGATATTTAGGCTATTTATTATATCAATCAAAAATGTTGTTCATAATCAGTTTTCATTTAAATAAATAAATACATTTAATAAAAACAATACACACAACACAAGGTGTTTTTATAAAGGCCTTGGGATCCTTCTGCTCATACAAAATCATATAAGTTCAAACTGTGGCTGGTATCATGTGGTAAATGTTTTCAAATATTAATCCAGTCAGAGCATGGCATGTGCTCTTGTGCTTCCCTTTGATTTGATTTTCTGAGAGCAAGTGAAAGTGCCCTGTTTACAGAGAAAATGAGTGTCAATATGTTCAAAGTAAAACATTTTTAAAAACAAGTGTTTAAAAGAAATCAATTATGTTTCATTAGAAAATTAACAGATTTTGTATATGTCAAGATGTTGCTTCAACTTGACACGTTCTAGAATGTTCTCTGTTTCTAAATGTCTTGAGTTGCAATAGTGTTTGGCAAAGATTGTGTTCACCAAAGTTTATTTTGGGCTGTCCCCTCTTGACCAGACAAATGACCAGACAAAGTGACTCAGCATGGCCGTTTTAGATGAATGTATGTGACTTTCTGACACATCAATGACACATTAAATGATTATCCTGCATTTCACATGGGCATTTACAATATCTGTCTTATACCCCAGATTTCATAAGCAATAAAATATTAACTTGTAAGAGAGAATAAAAATGTGTGCATCTATTATTTTAAATATCAGTTTAGTATTAAGCTTGGGTCAAGCCTTTGCCAAAAATAAATTCTACAAGATATTGTGCTTTATAAACTGTGCCTTCCTAGTCCTACACTCTTAAAAATGAATAGGTGTTTCACAATGCCATAGAAGAACCTTGTTTGTTTAAATGGTTCCATAAAGAACCTTTAACATCTGAAGAACGTCTCAGGTTACGTATGTAACCTTGGTTCCCTGAGGGAACGAGACACTGCGTCCTGAAACGCTATGGGGAACGCCATTGGCGGGCCGCACTCTGAGTCATAGTCCAACGTCCAATTAGAAACGGGAGTGACGTCACAGGCGCGGTGACGTCAGCGACCAGGAAGTATAAAAGCACGTGCGTTTGAAGCCGGCGTCACCTCAAGGGAATGAAGCGAGCGCCGCAGGGGTGCGGGAATTATGGTCCAAGACGCAGTGTCTCGTTCCCTCAGGGAACCAGGGTTACATACGTAACCTGAGACGTTCCCTTCCGGGAACTCAACACTGCGTCCTGAAACGCTATGGGGAACGAGGTATCAACGCCCCCATAATTTCCAAAGCCCTGCCTAGTGTCTGCTAGGACAAGGGTGGAAAAAGTTGTGTCTGGTGAAACTTGCCAGAGCACAGGAACAAACCTCAGCCTGGGGAACTTGCCAGGACATGAGTGGTAATACATCTCTGTCTGTGGAGCCCACCAGACAAGAGGGAGAGAGATTGTACCTCGGCCCTCGGGCACACGAGGACAAAATAGTCCTTTGACTGGTCTCGCAAGACCGTGAAGGAAACAGCGTCTAGAATACTTACCTGCTGAGACACTGTGGTGACTCCGCCTGGTGATCTTGCCAGGACGCGAGTGGTAATACATCTCTGTCTGTGATCCACCACCAGACAAGAGGGATATATGAACCTCGGCCCTCAGGCACTCAAGGAGAATTGGTAGTCCTTTGTCTGCATTACAGCCAGTACAAGAGGGACACAAGAAGTGCCTGGTGATCTTGCCAGGGCACTGGGATTCATCTCTGTCTGTGATCAGCCACCAGACAGGAGGGATAAATGAGCCTCGGCCCTCAGGCACACGAGGAGCAATGGTAGTCCTTTGTCTGCATTACAGCCAGTACAAGAGGGACACAAGAAGTGCCTGGTGATCTTGCCAGGGCACTGGGATTCATCTCTGTCTGTGATCAGCCACCAGACAGGAGGGATAAATGAGCCTCGGCCCTCAGGCACACGAGGAGCAATGGTAGTCCTTTGTCTGCGTTATAGCCAGAACAAGAGGGACACGAGAAGTACCTGGTGAATTTGCCAGGACACTGGAATACATCTCTGTCTGTGATCAACCACCAGACAAGAGGGATATATGAACCTCGGCCCTCAGGCACACGAGGAGGAATGGTAGTCCTTTGTCTGCGTTACAGCCAGAGTAAGAGGGACACAAGAAGTGCCTGGTGAACTTGCCAGGACACTGGAATACATCTCTGTCTGTCATCAACCACCAGACAAGAGGGATATATGAACCTCGGCCCTCAGGCACACGAGGAGAAGTGGTAGTCCTTTGTCTGCGCTATAGCCAGAAACAGAGGGACACAAGAAGTGCCTGCTGATCTTGCCAGAACACTGGAATGGCTCCGCCTGGGGAAATTGCCAGGACGCGAGTAGTAATACATCTCCGTCTGTGATAGACCACCAGACCAGAGGGATATGAGCCTCGGCCCTCAAGCACGCGAGGCGAGATAACACACCACTTGCCTGGGGAACTGCCAGGCCAAGAGGGTAGAAATCCATCTCCTGACTGGGGAACTGCCAGACCAGGAGGAGAGTAAACTAAATCAGTTAGGACACAGCCAGAACGCTGAGGGATGAGGAGTGCCTGGTAAATAGGTGCCAGGACACGAGAAATACACCTTTGTCTGGGGAAACTGCCAGACCAAAGGGGTAAAATCTCTTTTC
The DNA here is from genome assembly GCF_049309525.1 of Garra rufa. Classification (NCBI taxonomy): domain Eukaryota; kingdom Metazoa; phylum Chordata; class Actinopteri; order Cypriniformes; family Cyprinidae; genus Garra; species Garra rufa. The sequence goes on along the minus strand of NC_133385.1, from coordinate 37,845,528 downwards.
CTTAATAGAAGGAAAGCGCCTTTTGACCTCTGGACCTAGCTTGCTAGGGCGAGAAGATGAATGAGCCAGGAGTGGCTCTGAGGTCAAGTTCGTAAAACCTGACGAACGTTAAAGGTGAGGACCAACCCGCCGCACTGCAGATGTCCTGGATAGGGACACCTGCCATCAGAGCTTTAGAGGCTGAGACGCCTCGAGTTGAGTGAGCCTTGACTCCCAACGGGGATGGGAGACCAGAGGACTCATAGGCAGTAGAGATGGCATCAACGATCCACTTACTGATAGTAGGCTTGGAAGCCGGGCATCCCCTCTTAGGGGGGCCGTAACAAACCAAGAGTTGCTCTGATTTACGCCACAGGGCAGCTCTGTGGACGTAAGTGTCTAGTGCTCTTACTGGACACATTAAGTTATACTTACTTATACTATGGTCGTGCTCCACGAATGGAGGAGGATAAAACGCTTGGAGCGTTATTGGCTGTGGTGTTGCTGACGGGACCTTAGGTACATACCCAGCTCTTGGGTAAAGGAATGCTTTGGCCAACCCAGGGGCAAAGTCAATGTAAGAAGGGGCCACCGAAAGGGCCTGCAGGTCCCCGACTCTCTTGAGAGACGTTAGCGCAAGCAGCAGTGCTGTCTTTAGAGTAAGCATCCGATCGGAGACCTCCTCTAGAGGCTCGAAGGGAGGCTTACACAGCGCCTCCAACACCACAGCTAAGTCCCACGTGGGGACTCTCGGTTTCGCACGAGGCCTCAACCTGAGTGCACCGCGGAGGAAACGTGAGACCAGGGGGCTTTTGCCCACTGTGAGGCCGCCATGAAGGGCGTGGTAAGCCGATATAGCCGCCACATACACCTTCAGGGTGGAGTGAGCTAACCCTGCGGAAAGACGAGTTTGCAGGAACTCCAGCACTGTACCAATCGGGCAGTGAACTGGGTCTAAACGGCGTTCATGACACCATGAAGCAAACAAGTTCCACTTTAGGCCATAAAGTTTCCTCGTAGAGGGAGCTCTGGATTGAAGGATGGTCTCGACAACCTCAGTTGGGAGACCAGCTTCTATGAGTTGTGCCCCCTCAGGGGCCACACCCATAACTTCCACTTCTCTGGGTGGGGGTGGCAAATTGCGCCCCCAGCCTGGGAGAGAAGGTCCCACCTGACAGGAATCTCCCATGGAGAGCCGTCGAGGAGGATGATTATATCCGAGAACCATACTCGGGCCGGCCAGTACGGGGCTACTAGTAACAGCCGTACACCGTACCGGCGTACTCTTTCCAGAACTCCCGGGAGCAGAGCGATCGGGGGAAAAGCGTACAGACGGAGCCTCGGCCACGTCTGTACCATGGCATTCAGTCCAAGAGGAGCTGGAGGAACTAGAGAGTACCAAAGGGGACATTGCGATGTCTCCTGAGTCGCAAAGAGGTCCACTTGGGCCTGACCGAATACTCTCCAGATTTGCTTCACCACCTCTGGGTGAAGCATCCATTCCCTGGGCCTTGGCCCCTGCCTCGACAGGACGTCTGCTCCCACATTGAGGCGTCCAGGAATGTGAACTGCTCTCAATGAGAGAAGCTTCCCTTGAGACCACATGATGATCTGGTACGCCAGCTTGTACAAGGGGCGTGAACGCAGACCTCCCTGGTGGTTTATGTAGTAGACTACCGCAGTGTTGTCTGTACGGACCAGCACGTGACGGTTTCTTAGGTCTGGAAGGAAATGCTTCAGAGCCCGGAACACGGCCAGCATTTCTAGGCAATTTATGTGCCAAGAGTGATGATGGTCGTTCCACAGGCCACGGGCCGAGCGGCCACTCATGACCGCTCTCCACCCGGTGAGGGATGCATCTGTCGCTAGCGTGACGCGGCGGCAAGGAGCTCCCAGCACTGGACCTTGAGATAGGAACCAGGGCTTCTTCCACATGACTAAGGCACGTAGGCAGCGCCGCGTGACCTTGATCTTGCGGAATGGGTTCCCCCTCGGGGAAAACCCTTTGGTTTTGAGCCACCACTGTATCGGTCTCATGTACAGCAGTCCAAGAGGTATCACGTTGGATGCAGCTGCCATAAGACCTAACAGTATTTGGAACTGTTTGACAGTGAGTAGCAGGCCTAGCTTGACCGCATTTGCTGCAGTAAGGATCGACTCGATCCGAGCAGATGACATTCGTGCCTGCATCGTGGCCGAATCCCAGACTACACCTAGATAAGTGGTTCTCTGTAATGGAGAAAGCACACTTTTCTTGGCGTTGAGCCTCAACCCCAGCTTCTTCATATGAGCAAGAACAACATCTCGATGTTGAGCCGCTAACTGTTCTGAACTGGCTAGGATGAGCCAGTCGTCTATGTAGTTGAGTATGCGGATGCCCTGGAGTCGCAGAAGAGCCAGAGCAGCATCCACACACTTCGTGAAAGTTCGGGGTGAGAGCGCTAGGCCGAACGGAAGAACTCTGTATTGGTAAGCTTTGCCCCTGAAAGCGAACCTGAGAAACTTCCGGTGTTGAGGAAGGATGGAGACGTGAACGTATGCATCTTTCAGATCTATCGTGACAAACCAGTCCTCGGACCTGATTTGAGACACAACTTGTCTGACAGTCAACATTTTGAACTTCAGTTTTCTGACTGAGAGGTTTAGCTGTCTGAGATCTAGAATGGGCCGCAGCCCCCCATCCTTCTTGGGAACAATGAAGTACCGGCTGTAGAACCCGGATTCTCTGTGTTGAGGAGGGACCACCTCGATGGCCTCCTTCCTCAGGAGAGTATTTACTTCCTGTTCTAGTACCAGAGCCTGCTCGGGGCTTACCAGAGTAGGAAATACCCCGCTGAATGGTGGCGGCTTGGCGCCGAATTGAATGCAATAGCCTTTCTCTACAGTGCGCAGGACCCACGTAGAAATATTTGGCAGTAGCTTCCACGCTGCCAGAAATTCTACTAAGGGAACCAGCCTCTCGAGACTGGTTTCTGGATTTATTTGAGGAGCTAACTCGGTGACCTGTAACAGCGAACTGGCAGGATGCACCTGAAGTAAGCGCTCTAGAGACCCCCGTGGGGGTGGCGAACTCTCTGATTCCGCTACGTTTCCGGGTGGAGAGACCAGAGAATGATGTTCGCGGGAGACTGCCGCGCCCTGTAACACCGGCAGGGTTAGCTGACGAATCTCCTGAGGGCCCCGAAGAGAGGTGGCCACCGTACTCCTCAGAGGCGGTGAGGCACCTAGCCCTTCGAGAGGGGCTGCCCTCATTGGCCCTGGGCCACGACCATCAGGGCCGTTTAGCCGAGGCCCTCTTAGACTGGAGGACGACCCTCAGGTCCGGCCTCGTCTTAGAGGACCCCGGCTTGGAGTGTTGCTGAGCCCGCCCTCTAGGTCTTGCCGGAGGGGTACGGGTAGCAACACTCCTTTTCTGTGCTTCCCGGTGCGAGGAGCTAGCATGCGGCTGGGGCTGCTCCCGTCCAGCAGCCCCAGAGGAGTAAACGCGGCGAGGAAGATAACGCTGGAACGCCGCCGCCTGCTTACGGGCCTCCTGGTGCCTGTTGACAACCGTGTCAACAGAGTCACCAAAGAGGCCGATGGGATGCAGGGGGGCGTCCAGGAGCGTGACCCTGTCCTTCTCTTTCATGTCGGACAGGGTCAACCAGAGATGCCTCTCCGCGGCCACCAGGGCTGCCATAGACCACCCGATGGCACGGGCGGTCTCCTTGGTGGCGCGGAGCGCCAGGTCTGCGGTCCTGCGCATCTCTGTAACGCTCACTTCCTCGCCGTCGCTGAGCTCCTTCAGCAGGTCAGCCTGGTATGCCTGGAGAACAGACATAGTGTGGAGACAACCACCAGCCTGACCTGCTGCCGCATATGCCTTGCCCATCAAGCCGGATGTGATCTTTAATGGCCTGGTGGGCAAGGACGGAGCCTTCAAAGACGATGCCAGGCCGGGAGACAGATAGCTCGCTAGTGTCTGCTCGACCTGTGGCATCGTCCTATAACCATATTCCTCCATCCCCCCCACATTACCGTAGTAATCAGAGGCGGGGGAGAAAAGACGTGAGGAATATGGTTTTTCCCACGATCTCGAGATCTCTTTATGGAGATCGGGGAAAAAAGGAAGGCTCCGTTTAGGAGGTGCTGACTTCGCCCGCAGGAAGCGCTCATCGAGCCTGCTTCCCTGCGGTTCATGTTCTTGAGCGGGTGGCCAGCTGATATTGAGTTTGGCCACCGCGTTAGTCAGCACCTCGACTAGCTCCTCGTACTGGGGTGAACGGGGGGGCGGTTGTGGGGTGTCAACGCTCTCAATGTCAACCTCCTCGGAGGAAGACAGATGAAGCGTTGACTCCTCCTCTTGGAGGGAAGGAACCGCAGTGCGGGCTTCCTCATCCAAGAGGAGGTCAAACGATCCGCTGGGTGAGGAGAGAGATAGGGGATCACCCGTCTCAACTCCCTCCAGCAGATCTAACTGCGAACCCCACGAGTGCAGCTGCCGCTCCGCCTCAGCGGAAGCGGGGCCAGACCCGCGGGGAACGCTTGTGAAAGCCCCCTCCTCAAAGAGGGCTTTCCGGGAACGGAGCAACCGCAGCGGCATTCGCTCGCACTGCGGGCAGCCAACCCCCTCAAGGGCTGACCTAGCGTGCTCCGCTCCCAAGCAGACCACACATAGATCGTGTGTATCCCCACCAACAATGAAACGTTGGCAGGGAGGGACACACTTTCTATGGGGCTGCTCAACCGCCTTTCTCTCTCTCTTAAAGACCCCTTTTGGCATACTGCTCAAAATAAAGTTGTGCAAACTGGCACGAAAAAACAGCAGTATGTGGACAGACAGACAATCGTCATAGAGCGCTCTCGCTGAATGACAAAAGCTGACGCCGGCTTCAAACGCACGTGCTTTTATACTTCCTGGTCGCTGACGTCACCGCGCCTGTGACGTCACTCCCGTTTCTAATTGGACGTTGGACTATGACTCAGAGTGCGGCCCGCCAATGGCGTTCCCCATAGCGTTTCAGGATGCAGTGTTTTGTTTCACAAAAGGTTCTTTATGGCAAAAGAAGGTTCTTCAGATTAAAAAAAAACTAAGAAAGAGATGGTTATTTAAATAACCTTGAATGGTTCTTTGTGGAACCAAAAATAGTTCCTCTATTTATGGTATTGCTGCGAAGAACCTTTTAAAGCACCTTTATATTTTTAAGAGTGTAGTCATTAAAGTGGCTTTCAATTATCAAGACCAAGCACTAATTATTTTTCTTTTTTTATTACATATAATGGCAAAACGTACACAGTCACAACCCCTTTTGTAGCAGTCATACCTGATTAGAATAGATGAAACTGGATCCCAGGTTTCGTTTTTGAAGGTGGATCAGTACTAACCGATTGGAAATTAACATAAATAGACAAAACACCAGTAAGAACAAAACAACTGAACTTTTCAAAACATTGTTGACAACATTGTGTGATCACTGGCAAGACAGGCTGGACAAAGTCAATTTAGTAACTTGTAGATCCTCATTTAGCAGAGGAACAAAGGGTTCTTCTTTAGCATCGTGAAGCACCTTTATTATTAAGAGTGTAGTTGAATTACACTTTTGACCAGTTCTGGGCCATCCTTCCTCACAAATCTGCTGAACTGCTGTCTTGAAATTCTCCTGTATAATCTCTTGATATGCTAAAGCAGCAAAACAACATTAAAACATGATGCTCGTTTCATACTTGGTATGATGTTGGAGTGCAGTGCTTTTGTTTTTCTCAACTGTCAGAACATTTTCCCAGTAGCTTTGTGGAGTGTCCAGGTGGTCTTGGCAGAACATAAGAGACATACCTCAATATTTATTTTTGGAAGCCGTGGTTTCCTTCCTGTTTTCCTTACACAAACACCATTTTTGTCAGTGTTTTATTGATTTATTTATTTATTTTTCTGACAGTGAACACATGAACAAAAAAATCTGCAGTTTGTAGAATATTCTGGGGTATTTTCCTATTGTGGTTTTCTTAGAGTGATCTTTGCAGGATGGATTTTCACTCCTAAAGAGAGAATTAAGAATCCTGAATTTAAAGACATTTATAGACAGGGTCTAGGACTAATGAACAGGGTTTCTAAGCTGTCCTACTTGAGAAGAAATAATATTTGTTAGTAACCAGTATCTGTGTGCCTTTATTTCAAGGAATGGGCACCTGTGCGAGCCACACTTCACCTTGACTGACTTCAATAAGTTTTTGTTTACTTACTCAATGATCACTTAATGTCTATAGTAAAATTCTGAAAAGTCCTCTTTGTGTGTGCTTAATTATTAGTAGCAGTCTGGCAGGTGTTTAATTTTAACTTAAATGAAGATTAGACACATTTTATGAACAACCAATGCAAAAATCCAGATATTTTCAGAGCAAACTTATTCAACTGTGGTTTAGAGATGGTTCAAAAATAGCTCTTCCTTGCTGGGAAAGAAGAAAAAACACTTAAACTACTTTTTTTTCTGGTTTGAGCAGGTTTAGGGTGGTTTTCCAACTTGATGAGGTTGATCTCCACAATTAGTCTTCTTCTGCCTGATCTAATGTTTCACTTGTTACTAGCATAAGTGTAAATCAAGAGCCTGAGTCAACATACCTGGCAGCATGAATGTTTGGCTTTAAGTTAGCATGACGATTTATGACTCTGAATTCCAAGTATATAAATAGACCAGCGTAGTGAAGTGTGTGTCATCCAGGAAGTCCAACTCATATTTCTCTTGAACCTTGAACTCATTGATGAATGTGATCCCCCACTTTCGAACAATTCTAGTGTTAAAAAAGTTGCATTAATGATCAGTATGGCACACACATGCACTATATTGCCAAAAGTATTGGAAAACCCCCTTCTAATGAACAGGTTTGACTAATTTCCATGAGTACAAATCTTGACGTTTAAGCTAAGCATATGATATTCTAGGGAATTGTGTGCTTCTGATTTTATAGTAACAGTTTGGAAAGGACCATTTTCTATTCTAACATGGTGATGCCTCTGTGTATAAAGCAAGGTTCAAAAAGAAATTATTGATTCAGTCAGTTCTGCATAAAGCCAAGTCTAAACAGCTAAACACATTTAAATGTGACCTTGAGCCAAAAACTCATCACCAAACACCAATGACCTGTATATACACTGGGACAAATTTGTAGTATTGGGACACCCCTTCTTTAGAATAGAAAAGGGCACTTCCAAAACTGTGGCAACAAATATGAAATTATACTTATCGCATTTAAAATTGTATTTCCATCTCTGTTGCACCAGTTTTGGAAGTGTCTAAAATGACTGTACCCATACGTACAAGTCAATGGTGTTTGGTGATGAGTTTTTAGCTCAAGGTCTGCATTTAAAGTCACACCAGAGGTGTTCAACCGGGATTATGACTTGGCTTTATGCAGACCAGTCAAGTTTTTCCACACTGACTGAATCAATCATTTCTCTATGAACACATGCCTTAGGCCTTATGCAAAAAGGCGCTGTCATGTTAGAATAGAAAAGGCTCCCATCCAAACTGTTGCTATAAAATTAGAAGCACACAAATCCCTAGAATATGCTTAAACATTGAGATTTGTACTCATGGAAATTACTGAAAGAGTGAAACCTGTTTATATAGAAGCACAATGAGGTGTTTTTAGAAAGTTTTCTATAAGTTTGTTTTAGAAGGTCTATGAAATGTTATTGCAATTAGAGATCTTTACTAGCTGGTGGGAAATGCTGAGTGTAAAATATTTCGCATACTGTTTTCTAGAGATAAAATAGTGGTACCCAGTTGTTATATTCTTAAATGTGAAGCAATGAGACAAAACAGAATTTAGAGTTCACTAGACATTGCAAGCTTATTTCAGTATAAAGGTTTTCTTAAGCCACTGTCATTTTTATTTCAGGGTATGACAGCTAACGTCCAGATCTTCCAGATCACTATTTAAAGAAACGTTAAGGAGAAAAGCCCTGCACCGTTGTGCAACAGACACTTAAGTTGGAGTGCAGGTGGAAGAGTCCAAACAGGGGTATTTGAGGCTGTAAAGAGCTGTGAGGTCTACATATTTCAGCACACACTCAGAGAACAAAAAGAACAAAAACAATCCAGGAATTTATTTACACCACATAGCATTTATCTATATGTATGTGTGTGTGTGTTTATATATAAACAGACAAATCAAGTAATGCAATTATGAAACTTGTTTAAAGAGATTTTATTTTTTAAGTGTCCACAGGGCAAAAAAAGTGCCCTTATTTGAAGAAACACGCACAAATGTTTTGAATGGTTGGAACTCAGTTTGTCTTTATCAAATGTAGGGATACAGTGGAACTCAGTTCTTTGCTAATTCAGTACATTAAACACCTTAAAACCTGATGAATCATCTGTACCACTGTTCAAAATATACAAATATTCTATACATTTTACAAATGTAAATACAACAGTTTTTGGTAGCACTGTCACAGCAGAATAATAATAATAATAATAATAATAATAATAATTCCATTTGTTGATAGGCTTCAATAATCTTAGCTAATCTTTTGTTGATTCAGAGATCTTAATGGCCTATTAGAGACCAGACATGACCTAAATTGTCATCTGACATCTGTCATGAGCTCAGTCATAATACATAATAAATAAATGTCTGGCTTAGATTTTTAACCAAATCTACATTATATCTAAATGTAACATTTTTATAGTCAAACAATCAAAGACATTGGCAGGAAAAGTAAAAATATGTAAACTTTCTTGATAAAAAGCCTTTGATAAGGCATTCCAAACAATTCAGGTTAAATGTTGATATAATTTTGATCACCTGCTTAAACTGTTGCAATGTTCTTCTGTTGCAACGTGAATTTCAGATGACCTTAGAAAAGATTTTGTTTCCGTTAATAGAAAGAGATACAAAATTATTTCTAATAATTATTTCACAGTTATCATGACCCTCTTGGAATTGACATCCATAGAATTTGAGTCATGTGACTATGATCCAAAGCATGCAAGTACTGTAAACTACCAGCAGGCGGCTCAGAAAACTCAAACAGCCTGAGCTCAGCTTCAGTAACATTCTGTGGCCTGACATCTCATGCATTATACAAATAAACTGAAGTGGTTTCTGTAGGTGGTTGAACTAGTTGAAATATGAGGTTACATTTACTTTTTACATCAGTGACCACATAAAGTATCTCACAAAAGTGAGTACACCCCTCACATTTTAGCAACAATTTTAGTACATCTTCTCAAGGGACAATACTATAGAAATGAAACTTTGAAATTATATATTTTAGAGTAGTCTATGAGGAGCTTGTGTTAATTTACCGTCCTCTGAAAATAACAAAACATACAGCCATTATTGTCAAACTAGCTGGCAACAAAAGTGAGTACACCCATAACAGCAGTATGTTGTTTAATCATATAAAGTCTATTCTTCATGTTTATGTTTTTGTCTGCTTGACAGGATCATACGAAGTTGTGTATCTTGTATTAGAGCAGTTAAAATTAGGTGCTTTAAGTACAATTCCCTCATACTGACCACTAGATGTTCAACATGGCATCTCATGGCAAATAACTCTCTGAGGATTTGAGAATTAGGATTGTTGCTCTCCACAAAGATGGCCAAGACTATTAGAGGTTCAGTAACACCCTGAAACCCAGTTACACTACAGTGGTCAGGGTCATACAGGAACAGGCCTTGCAAGGGTCGATCAACAAAGTTGAGCACTCGTTCTGTGCGTCAGGTGCAGAACCTGGCTTCAAAAAACAGACACATGAGTGCTGCCAGCATTGCTTTAAAGGTTGCAGAAGTAGAAGGTCAGCTTGTCAGCGCTCAGACCATACGCCACACACTGCAACAAGTCGGTTTGCATAGGCGTCATCCCAGAAGGAAGCCTCATCTGAAGCTGGCTCACAAGAAAGCCTGCAAACAGTTTGCTGAAGACAACCAAGAGCATGAATTACTGGAACCATGTCCTGTGGTCTGATGAAACTATAAGATAAACTTGTTTGGCTCTGATGGTGTCCAGCATGTGTGGCGATGCCCTGGTGAGGAGTACCAAGAAAATTGTGTCTTGTCTACAGTCCAGCATGGTGGTGGTAGCATCATGGTCTGGGGCTGCATGAGTGCTGCTGGTTCTGGGGAGCTGCAGTTCATTGAGGGAAACATGGTTCCATTATGTACTGTACATTCTGAAGAAGAACATGATGCCTTCCCTCCAGAAACTAGACCGAACTGCAGTTTTCCAACATGATAATGATCCCAAACACACCACCAAGATGACAACTGCCTTGCTGAGGAAGCTGAAGGTGAAGGTCATGGGGTGGCCAAGTATTTTTTCAGACCTGAACCCTATTAAGCACCTGTGGGGCATCCTCAAGCGGAAGGTGGAGAAGCATCATGTGTCTAATGTCCAGCAGCTCTGTGAGGAGTGGAAGAGGATCCCAGCAACAACCTGTGCAGCTCTGGTCCTTTCCATGCGATTAAGGCAGTGCCAGATAACAATGGTGCTAACACAAAATATTGACACTTTGGACAAGTTCACTTAGGGTGTACTCATTTTTGTTGCCAGTTATTTTGACAATAATGGCTGTATGTTGAGTAATTTTCAGAGGACAGTAAAGCTATGCTGCTATACAAGCTGCACATTGACTACTCTAAAATATATCCAAGTTTAATTTCTATAGTATTGTCCCTTGAGATGATATACTAAAATGGTTGCTGAAATGTGAGGGGTGTACTCACTTTTGTGAGATACTGTAATGTTGACAAAATTATGTAACTGACAAATAATGTTCAGGGGGAACACAAGCAAAAATACAGATTTTTGTTCAGAACTATATGGACATTGTTAAATTGTTGATTCTTCTCATCAGTGTACAAATCTATACACAATCATCTATATGGTAATATAGTGTTGGCTCATGCTGTAACATGCATAAAAATATATAAAATGAATAGATATATAGTTATTGCGAACTAATAGTTACTGTGAACTATTGTGTACATTCACAAAATAATTTATAAGGTATAAAATAAAGTTGTTGGTTTTTTTTCTTTAGAATCTCTTTTCAGTTTAAACCTCCTTTGGCCTGATACAATTAATACATGTTTTATACTGCATCTTATTAGGAAGAAATCATCAATATAAATTTAACATAATATTAAAGATATGTACAACAAGCCTACAGCACAAGACAATCCATAGCTAAATGGTGAACAAAACTAAAACATCCTTAAAACATATGCTAAAGTAATATGAAGTACATGTGAAATATTATAGGAAAAATATAAGCAGGAACTTTCTGTCTTAGAAGGTAGTTATTATTGCAAAACATCAAAAACACCATTAAACTCTAGATGTTACTGTAGAGGCTGTGATGAGTGTCGGTCGCAGTTTGTGGTTAAGAACACAGGTAAGAAAAAGGTAAATTATTTGAAGTATTTTTGGCAGTCATATCAATATTATTTATCATGAAGTACTGCCAAAAAAATAAATAAATAATGATATGACATTGTACAATTTAGCCAACTCATTGAAAAGCATAACATTTCACATTTGTTTTTACAACAGATAACAAAGAACATAATACATATTCAAACATGAATAATAATGTTTCAATGTTTAATGGTACCTTTTGCTCTCCACAATATAGTTCAGATCGGCAGCGACAAATCAGTGGTTTTAATTAGCATCATTCCTAGAAAGGAAAAAAAGAAAATGTGATGACGGCTAGGCCTGTCACAATTATTAAATAACCGTATGATTGCGGTTATTTCATCTAACCATGGTCAATTCAGACAATCGCAATTATTGCGCTACCTCAGCAACCAAAAAAAGGCAGTGCATTGATATAGGCCCTGTGCACACTAAGTTCCAGGAGTGACAACAGCATTTAAATGCGGGAGTGAAATCCCCTAAAAGTCTCAAAATTGTGATGATTGGCAGCTTGGAAACCATGGCAATGTTTCACTGTTTAATGCGTTTAGTATCTGTTATTGTGACAAAAGTAATAGTGACCAAACGCTCGCTATTTTCAACAGTTTAACCAAAGAACAGTGGATGGAGGCATTGTGTTTTGTTTATGCTTGCTCAGGCTGCTTTACAGAGTCTGTGTTGCCATGATCACTCATTACAAGCACTTTTTGCACTTGCATTTTTTCAGTAGAAGTTGCTCACAAACGTAAGAGTAATACATAATTTGGGACTAAAGCTAGGAGAAAGCTAAAACAGGCCCGATTCCCGGCCCGTGTCTGAACTATGACGTGAAAATTGCCCCAAAGCAGAAAAAAGTGAAATTTCTGTAAAAGCGGTTGTCACTAATGTTAGCTGTATTTTTCGGGAGTTAATGCGGTTGTCGAATGCAGTTGTCACTCCAGTGTTTTATTGAATTATGTGTGTACAGAACTATGTTTAAAGAGTAAAAGTTTATGTTTAAAGAGTAAAAGGTGAACTGACAACTGAATTTAGCTGCAGTGTGTATGCGGCCACAAATACTGTACAAGCACACAGCAAATTCACTGTTCACAATTCTCAAAATATTACAAGAAAAATCTAAGTATTATGGTGGGGGTTTATATGAATGTGTCTGGTTTTCAGAAACATTTCCATGTTATGTTGTCCCTAATCACAATTTAGCTATTTAATGAACAATGCACATAAAAATATATGTCAAAGCCATAAAACAGACAATTAATCACCATAATCGTCAGTGCCCTAAACCGGACAATTAATCGACATAATCGCAATTATTTCTTAGACAATTAATCGTCAGCCAGATTTCATAATCGTGACAGCCCTAATGACGGCATGATCTTGGAAAGGAAATAAAGAAATGGCATAGTGCATGAGACCAAAAGCAATGATTAAATGAATGGTGCTCTGTATTAAAATATATTAAATATTGAATAGAATGAATAATTTTTTTTTTTTTTTTTTTTTTTTTTTGAATAGGTAATACAATTCCTCAGCCTCTGCCAAAACACACAATCCAGTAATAGCTATACATTTTGTCCTAGCTCAGTATGTATGATTCTCCACTATGTCTAGGTCAGTGATCGAATCTGTGGCTCCGATCATGTGAACTTTCGTCCATTGAAAAATACAAGATGCTCTTTGGCAGATTCTCAAATCATGCTGTAATATGATCATCATATGCCAGTTTTGTCTATGCCAGCACGAGCGCTGCTGTCATCAAAGCAAAAAGGGACGTACTAAATATGGAAGCCAAAGGGCAAAGGTGTCCTTAACCTTTATGTTTATGTAAAATGAAATCCAGTATAGCAGTGAAAACAGGTGAAGTCATCAACCTATATTGATGAGTGATTAATAGAAATAACATACTTCTTCTACTGTCATTTGGTGGGCATATAATCATGTCTTAATGAACATGCCCTGATGGTCCATGTCCTTTGCACCTGTCACATCACGCTGCTAACGTTTCATTAAAATCATCACTTGATGATACATTGCTAATGATTTCACTCACTCTGATCTGATCTGCCCGATGTCTGGAAAGCAGAGGAATGAGACTGGCTTTAATTTGGAAAGCTGGCCTTCTTTTAATACAGAAGTATCAAACTAAATGTATTGTATAAAGCATGAGTTCTATTTAAATTAATATGTAACTCAATACGTGTAAGAATTTGTCTAGCAATAATATTCTAGATTGTACATTTATATTAACATAATAAAAAAACATACATTCAGATATTATATTGAGGCATTTGAAATGTATATACAAAATATAAAACAAAATGATTATTTATTTAATGTGTAATTGAAATTTATGTCACGGAATGTACACTGCCATTCAAAAGATTGGAGTCAGTAAGATTTTTAAATGTTTTTTTTTTTTTTGTTCGTGTTTTTTGTTTTTTTTAATAAGTCAAAAATGCAGATAATGTTGTCAGATATTAATGCAATTTAAAATAATGGTTTTCTATTTTAATATAGTTTAAAACATAATTTATTCCTGTGAAGCTGAATTTTCAGCATTATTACTACAGTCTTCAGTGTCACATGATTCTTCAGAAATCATTCTAATATGATGATTTATTATTAATGTTGGAAAGTGTTTTGCTGAATTATTCTTTTTTTTCTTTCTTTCTTTTTGAGTACATTTTTCAGGATCCTTTGATGAATAAAAAGTTCAAAAGGCAGCATTTATTCAAAATAGAAATCTTTTCTAACAGTATACACCATTCAAAAGTTTGATGTTAGTGACAGTAAAGACTTAAAGCGCTTTTCCACTACACAGTACCAGCTCGCCTCGGCTCGCCTCGGCTCGGCTCGACTCGACTCGGCTCTGTTTGGTTTTCCACTGTGTAAAAGTTGTACCTGTACCTCTACAATAGTACCTGGTTTGTCATAGCGACGCTGCAGGAAACTGCCGTGACGTTATCTTCTACGCGACACACACCCGCTGTCTGCACCTCCTCGTTTGAACACGGCGTATTCTTCCGAGTTGCCATAATATGTAATGGATAGGATATACTTTTATATAATCAGAATACCTCTTTGACATCAGCAGCTCTCTCCAGCTCTTCCCTGCAGCGCAGTAACTCCAGCTCCAGCTCGGCTCGCTCCTTCTGGCTGGTCTCATACATTTCCCGCAGATTTTGTAGTTCGTTATTTAGTCCATCACACTAACAGCCATAATTAAGCAAAATTTAGAGAACACTTTCCTAGGAAAACTGCAATATTTGAAAAATGTATATCAGAGTGGTTTACCTCTCGCTGCATGTTTGTGGCCTTCTCTTCTGTCTGCTTGAGTTGATCTCTCAGAGAGAGGATCTCTGAAAAACCTCCTGACCAGCTGGTGGGGGTGATAGGTTTGCCATCAAACGATATGTTCTTCTGAATACCAGCGTCCACCAGCCTGCAGTTAGAGCTCAGATAAGAGCTTTCCGTTTCTGTCTCTGTGCCACACTGCATGTGTCCTCCCTGTTCTGTCTCTTCCTGTTCTTCTTTAAGAGGGATGCAGGAACTGCCTGAACTGAACATCACAGCCAAAAAGATGCAAAAAATGACAAGTCTAAATCCAAACATTTGTGGCTTTTAGTCTAGATATTTTAGCTTTGAGGTTTTTAAATAAACCAGATTTAATAAAATGAGATTGACAGTCATATAACTTTTTGTCCAACAAACTGCTTATTGGAATGTAAATATCTATAGTTTTGCCAAGCTATGATGTAAACTTAAAACCTATTTGCTAATTATTTTGCAAAAAAAAAAAGTCTGGCCTCAACTTCCAATTTCGATAGGAAAGATATTAATACAGGAAAGAATTGTTTAAAAAATAGTTTGTTAAAATGTGCTAAATGTTACTTTCTAAAGAAAAGTGAGTAAATCAAAAAACATTAGGACTGGAATGCACTACATATGTTTGCAAAGATTTTTGCCCCAAATTTGCAGTCCGAACAGGTCAACACTAGTTCCTGAAAGTCAGAGCCAGTCTGAGTTGACAGATTTCACAAAAAAAATCATGTTTTTATTGCTTTTGTTCTTGATGTAAATGCTAATATAGTTATTGTGTAAACTTATTGTTCTTGATGTGAATGGTAGTAAAGTTATCGGTAAAGTTATAATTCTTGATGTGAATGCTACTATAGTTATTGTTATTGGTGTGAACACATAGTGATCGTTAATGTTTTTGCTCCTGATATAAATGTTAATATAGTTATTGTGTAAAGGTATTGTTCTTGATGTGAATGTTAATATATTTATCGGTAAAGTTATCCTTCATGTGAATGCTAATGTAGTTATCGGTAAAGTTACAATTCTCAATGTAATCGCAACTATAGTTATCGGTAAAGTTATTGTTCTTGATGTGAATGCTACTATAGTTATCGGTAAAATTATCATTCTTGGTGTAAACACTAATATAGTTATTGTTATTGGTATGAACACATAGTGATCGTTAATGTTCCCTTCCAGGTAACTTACGCTGCGTCGAAACGCTTTGGGAACGCCTCCAGCGTGACCACGCTCTAAATCACGTGTGTAATAAGTCCAATGGAATCACAAGACGTCACGTACGTGATGACGTCACCGACCAGGAAGCTTAAAAGCACGTACGGGGAGAGCAGCGCTAGCTTTCTGCCATTCAGCAAGCGCTCTATGTCTGTCACTCTCCCTTTCTCATGCCAGTTTGCACAAATTTTATTTAGAGAGTGATTGTCTGTCTGTGAGAAGTATGTCCTCAAAAAAGGGTGAAAATAAGCAGCAACACCACAGGCCGTGTGTTCTTCCTTGCCCGCGTTTCATTACGGGTGAGGATACACACGGTCTGTGTGTTGTTTGCATGGGAGCGGCACATGCCGCATCAGCCCTCGAGGGGACTGGTTGCGTGCACAGTGAACGCATGCCCCTGCGTGTGCTCCGCTCCCGGAAGGCTCTCTTCGAGGAGGGAGCCTTCACCAGCATTCCTCACGGGTCTGGCCCCGCTTCCGCTGAGGCGGAGCGGCGGCTGCACTCGTGGGGTTCACAAATGGATCTAACAGCGGGCTTGGAGACGGGCGAGTCCCTATCTTCAGCCTCACCTGTTAGATCCATCGCCCACTCTCTGGGAAGCCCGCTCCGCGGTTTCTTCCCCCCGAGGAGAGGGCGCGGCGCTTCTCTTATCTTCCTCCGAGGAGGTTGATATAGAGGGCGTCGATGAGGAATCACCCCCTCATTCTCCCCAGTACGAGGAGCTTATAGAGGTGGTCACTCGTGCCGTAGCCACGTCGGTAGACAGACCGAACCGCAGCGAAGCAAGCTGGATGAACGCTTCCTGCGGTCTCGGCCACCACCTCTGCGCAGGAGCCTTCCGTTTTTCCCTGACCTCCACACCGAGGTGTCGAAGTCATGGGGAAAACCATACTCCTCGCGGCTCTACAGCCCCTCCGCTGCACATTATTCTAATGTGGCGGGGCTGTCTGAGCACGGGTATACGGCGATGCCCGGGGTTGAACAGACGCTTGCGAGCTATCTGTCCCCCGAAGCGGCATCGTCGTTGAAGGCTCCAGCACTGCCCTCCAGAGCTCTAAAAACTACTTCAGCTCTGGTGGGCAAAGGGTATGTGGCGTCAGGTCAGGCTGGTGCATGTCTGCACACCATGGCGGTGTTACAGGCGTACCAAGCCGACCTGCTAAAAGAGTTGGACGAAAGCGAGGGGGCTCGGCCTGACGATATTGCCGAGCTCCGGAGGACCGCTGATCTGTCTCTCCGCGCCACCAAAGAGACCGCCCGCGCTATTGGCAGGTCGATGGCAGCAATGGTGGCTGCGGAGAGACACCTGTGGTTGACCTTGTCCAGCATCAAGGAGAAGGACAAGGTCTTCCTCATGGATGCCCCGCTCGTGTCTTCGGGCCTGTTCAGCGACGCAGTCGATTCTGTCGTCGACAGGCACCAGGAGGCACGTCGTCAAGTGGCGGCGTTCCAGCGGTTCCTCCCCCGCCGTACTCCAACTCAAGGGGCTGCTGGGTCTCAGCAGTCCCAGCCGCATACCAGCTCTTCGTACCGGGAGGCTCAAAAACAGTCTTGGCGATGCTCTAAGCCGGGTCCTTCTAAGCCCAAGATCGATCTGAGGGTCGTCTTGCAGGCTAAGAAGGGCTCGGCTAAACGGCCCTGACTGGTATGAAGGGCCATTGGGGACAGTCCTCTCTGGGGAAGAGAGGTTAACACCTCATCATACGGTGCCCGTCTCTCCTCAGTGTCCCCAGGGGGTTGTTCTGCCAACCCTGCCACCTACGGTGCTTCAGGGCGCAGCGACCCCCAGCGAGCATATTTCTCGACTACCGCCTGATATCGTAGCGGTACCGGGAAGCTTGCGACCTCCACGGAGGTCCCTTCGACAGTTGACAGGGTGCGTTTCTGCCGGTTAGCTGCTTCAGGACCCCATGTCTGCTGTCCCTCTAACACCAGAGGTCAGCCTGGGGAGGCTGATTCCCTTAGTAGACTTTCTGGCAGTGTGGAAACTTCTGCCGAACGTCTCTCAATGGGTCCTGCACACTGTAGAAAGAGGTTACCGCATTCAATTCGTTGCTCCTCCTCCCTGTTTCAGCAGAGTATTTCCCACTATCGTGGGCCCTCAGCAGGCTCTGGTTATAGAACAAGTAGTAAACACTCTTCTGGAGAAGGAGGCCATCGAGGTGGTCCCTCCTCATGAGCAAGAGTCCAGGTTCTACAGCCGGTACTTCATAGTTCCCAAGAAGGATGGGGGCCTCAGGCCCATTTTAGACCTGCGCGTTCTAAATCGCTCAGTCATGCGTCTCAAATTCAGGATGCTGACTATCAAGCAGGTGGTGTCACAGATTCAGTCCGAGGACTGGTTTGTGACAATAGACCTGAAAGATGCATACTTTCATGTCTCCATCCTTCCTCAACAGAGGAAGTTCCTGAGGTTTGCTTTCAGGGGCGAAGCATACCAATATCGGGTTCATCCTTTCGGCCTCGCACTCTCACCCTGCACTTTCACGAAGTGTGTGGATGCAGCTCTGGCTCCGTTGCGACTCCAGGGCATCCGCATACTCAACTATATCGACGACTGGCTGATTTTGGCTCAGTCTGAGCAGATGGCAGTTCAACATCGAGATGTTGTTCTGTCACACACGAAAGAGCTGGGGTTAAGACTAAACACCAAGAAAAGTGTGCTTTCTCCATCTCAGAGAACCACTTATCTGGGTGTTGTGTGGGATTCGTCCACGATGCAGGCACGTCTATCTCCTGCTCGTGTAGACTCAATCCTCACAGAGGTCGCGAGAGTGAGAGAAGGCTGGTCACTCACTGTAAAGCGGTTCCAGAAACTGCTGGGTCTGATGGCAGCTGCGTCCAACATAATTTCTTTTGGCCTGCTGTACATGAGACCCCTACAGTGGTGGCTCAAAACCAAGGGGTTCTCCCCGGGGGGTCACATTCTCCACCCCCGCCCCGGAGCTGTGGAAGTTATGGGTGTGGCCCCTGAAGGGGCACAGCTCATAGCCTCCGGTCTCTCAACCGAGGTTGTTGAGACCATCCTCCAGTCCAGAGCTCCCTCCACGAGGAAACTGTACACCATGAAGTGGAGACTCTTCACTTCCTGGTGCAGAGACCGCCGGTTTGACCCAGTTAACTGCCCAGTTGGTACAGTGCTGGAGTTCTTACAGGCCCGTCTCTATAGTTATAATTATAGTTATTATAGTTATTGTTATTGGTGTGAACACATAGTTATCGTTTCTGCTCTTTATGTAAACATTAATATGGGTTTTGTGTAAAGGTATTGTTGTTGATGTAAATGGTAACATATTTATCGGTAAAGTTATCGTTCTCAATGTGAATGCTAATGTAGTCATCGGTAAAGTTATAAATCTAAATGTGAATGCTACTATAGTTATCGGTAAAGTTACAGTTAAAGTTATCGGTCTTTGTTTAAACACTAATATAGTTATTATAGTTATCCTTATTGGTGTAGACCATGTAGTAACGTTAATGTTTTTGCTCTTAAAGTAAACGTTGATGGGCACAGACATTTTTTTTTTTCAAATTTTAGACTCATTTTAGATTTCATCCAGTTAGAGATTATAAAATATGTTTAATTTGTTGAGCCGATTTTAGAACACATTTTGTTTTTAATTATGGAATTTTTTTTTAGAAATAAATTTTAAAGCATTCATATCTCTGTTTTTATATAAATATGAATAAGCTTTTATTGTAAGTACAGTTTTTGCAAATTTCAGATGTCATAAAATGCCACACCTAGAGAAAATCAAGTATCAAGAGGTGCAGTTGCTCACCTCCTCTTCTGCAGCATCTGCAGTCTGTGATTCAGTTTTGAGTTTTCATCTTGCAGTGCATGACATTGTTCCTTCAGACTGTTACATTCATCCGTCAACAGACCCACATCACCTAATCAAGTAATGCAAGAAAATAGGAAGCGATATGCACATGAATATTAACAATAATAAAGTGTATGTTTGTACAAGATGCTTCTTAGCAACCTACACTAAATTATACATACTGTATCCTGAAATAAATGTTGCTTTTGATTAAAAATTCACTTGAAGTGAGTGTGAGTCTAAATTTATTATTGCATATTTAGTGAGAGGTAAGTTATTATGCATCCTTTGCTAACTCAATTGAATTTATCTGACTACACATTCCCAGAGCTTTAAATTATATAGCAAGTAAATAAAAATGTCAAACGCTCCCTATGCATTGCCATCTCTCAAGATTTATATTTGTGCCCAATGCATTGTACTCTTCCTCACCCCTTACTTGGCCTTTCATTGACTGGAACAATCGTAACAGTTATAACCCGTGGGATGCATGCAGTCATCCACACTCTCAAAAGCTCCAAAGTTTACTACATCTTTTCATAACACTGACAATTACCCACACCATCAGCTATTCTCCAGGAGCTCTTCCCACTGGACACCCTGTGCTGCTAACGTTTCCGAAATGCTTCAGGGCTCCACCCTTTATTAAAACTAGTGTGATTTATGGTCATCACTGCAGGACGCTAACCAGCTTTGGAAATTGAGTGAATCCATCATGCATAGATTTTAAAATGATGTCAACAAGGACATTAGTGAATGTTTCAGACATAGTCTAAATAAAAACATCAACATATCTGACAGCAAATTTACAATTAATTGAACTGATTGTGAATCTCAATCAATAAAGTCAATTTCATATTAGAACATAATATCATTATATAATATCTATTAATCCTCTATTTTGGCTTTTAAGACCAGTTTTTTATTTTTTTTTATGTAATATATGGACCATGTGGATTCCATATAAATTTCAGGTAATTATTTACCCTTTAAACTGACTGAAGGGAGAGCAGAATATTATTGCTTTAAATAATAAAATAATAATAATAATAATTTAGTACATAAAACTAGTAAAGTGGGATATAGTTTTCCATAGGTGAATATATATATATATATATATATATATATATATATATATATATATATATATATATATATATCCATAGGGACCATGTGACGTCACTGTGCTTTATCGCCGCCATTTTTGTGTCCGCGCTACCTATTTCAGTCTATGGTCACAGCAGCTACAACTACCAGAGGAAGATCAACAAAATTCCCAGAATGTTCAGAACAAGGATACAATATGCCCAGGATCTGTTATTCTGTTAGCTGTAACAACAATCATCAGAAAAAAAACCTAACTACAGTTTTATTCGATCTCAGCAGTGCTTGAAGTGGGTCGGTATGCATACAGTATAGCCTTTAGTGTACCGGTGTCATTCACGCAGGTGCTTTTCACAGCAAGGGTGTTTTTTTCGGCACAACAAGAGTAGTGGAATAGTAATTAATTATTGAATAAGATTGTGAATCAGTACATTATAACCAAAATAATGCCTTAAAATGAAAAGAAGCATTTTTTTGCGATTACATCATTTTGAACCGATCAACTCGTGAGTCCAAAGATTTAGTAAACAAGAAAGCAATCGAACAGCAAGTTCAAAACAGTGCTAATGCAGGGAATAGTGACTTACAGTACATCCAGATGCCGTAAATTATTTGTTTCAGTGTGTATTTGGCTTAAGAGCAAGATTATGTTTTAGATTATGCAGTGTTTAGTGAATTATGAAAATTAAATAATAAACGCTAAACTATTGTACTACATAGCGTTCGTCATTGCAGCGCCTGCAGTAAAGTATAAACATGTAAAAAGGTTCTCAAAAATAATCATATTTGTTTTGCTAAAACTATTTATGTACAATTACTCTAAAAATTATTTGTCATACAAAAATGGCACACAAGTTACACACAAACCATCGTCCCGAGTAAATGGTACCATTGTGAATTGTGACTGGCTGCACAAGTGGTGTAATAAACTAAACTAAAATAAACTAATAAACTAATTTGCCGAAATCTAAGCGCGGACTGTAAGGGAATTAGTGCCGTCAGCGCGAGTCCCGTTCGCTGTGAAGTAGTGACCAGGATTCTTCAAGGTCGTAAAGCCTTCATCGAGCGACTACGTTCACAATAATTTACACTTTTTGTCCTAAACATACAATCAAGTCAAATACACAGTGTGGGAAGTAGTAGTAAAAAGTAATTTCTTATTTCAATTTATTATTAAATCTCATTTAGATGCGCTGTGTCTGTTGTCATATCGGACACAAATATGGCGGCGAGCATAGCGGAAGTGACGTCTTTGGTACCCATGAATATATTAGTGGTGGGCCGTTATCGGCGTTAACGTGCTGCGTTAACGTGAAACTCTTATCGTGCGATAAAAAAATATCGCCGTTAATCTATTCTCAAATTTGGGTTGGGAGCTGGGTCTAAACTACGCAAGCTATGATGACTTTCACCTTGATAGTTTAACGCGGATGTAAACTGAAGACTATAGAATATGGTCGCGCGCTTAAGTCTCCTCCGCCAAAACACAGACGGGGTCGCGTCGTCCTCCATTCATAAAAACCGAATCTACTATAGCGAAATGCCAAGTAAATTCGTCGTTTTTTGGATTCATAAATCAAATGTTGGTCTGTCACTTAATTCAAATCGCGATATGGACTAGTGTATGTGAAAACTGAAATGCAAAAAGACCGTTTTAATATGAATCCGATATGTTCCGTTTGCCTAGCTGTATGTATGCATTGCGGAGACGAGCTTTTACTACACGCATACTGAAACACACGCTCCCGGTAATTTTTGGCATTTTCATCTCACATGAACAGATAAACTCAATCTCCCAAACTGCCGTGAGTGTCACTTTTACCGTTTCATTTGAGAAAACTAGCATCATATCATACTGTATACACAGAAACTTCACGGCAACCTGTCAAAATAAAAGTACGGTGTAACATGTAATGGGTTGGGTAGGTGTTGACGTTAAAAAAAACACAATCTAATAGGTAGAAAAAAATATTTCATTGTTAGTTAGTTAGTAAACACAAGTACATCTAATTGAACATAATTTATTTTCATCAACAAATTATCATAGAACAGCTTTATGAGCTTTATGATCCATTCTCAAAGACTTACTTTTAGTCATTATTTGGGAAGCACACATATTCTGAATGCCTTCAGCAGAATTCAAATTAGCCATTTTAATCTAGATTAATCTAGATTAATTCCAAGATTTAATCTAGATTAATCTAGATTAAAAAAATTAATCTATGCCCACCCCTATATATATATATATATATATATATATATATATATATATATATATATACACAGTCAAGCCCAAAATTATTCATACCCCTGGCAAATTCTGACTTTAAGTTACTTTTATTCAACCAGCAAGTTTTTTTTTTTTTTTTTTTTTTTTTTTTTTTGGTTGGTTGTTGTTTTTTTGTTGTTGTTGTTGTTGTTGTTGTTGTTGTTGTTGTTGTTGTTTTTTGACCGGAAATGTATCGTCACGAGCCGCAGGGTGTAATTTGGATTTGTCTGTGCATGTTTTGTTTTACATTTAAAGGTTGGTGCCCATCCACTGCCATTATATGACTGACAGACTGCACCGCTTTGAGTTAAAAATCTTCGTTTGTTTTCTGCTGAAGAAACAAAGTCACCTACATCTTGAATGCCCTGGGGGTAAGCAGATACACATCAAATTTTCATTTTTGGGCAAACTATCCCTTTAAAAGCAACTTAATTAAACAAAACGATTAAAACTAGAAACATAATTTTGACTCAAAACTTTACAGCTAGCAAAGAAATGAATACATCGACAACTCCAAAGTTACTACCTTTAAACTGTCACCCCCATTTTTTTAAAATAGGCATGAAAGTGCACTATGCAAACTTCAATTGTTGTAATTCATGAACACTTTGGAATACAGATCTAAGGTTGGTCTCTTTTTAAAGAAGACAATCAGCAGATTATTGCAGAAGTGCAGAATTTAAAAAAAAAAAAAAGTATCAACAAATTATTGAAGTTTAAATGTACTGTAAATAAAATGCACGGTACAATTTTTATTATATTTTATATAAAACACATATTTTACATAACAGGTTTTATCCTAAATTTGATATCAAATTGAAGCCTCACACCTAAATAAGTTATGTTCCAAATTTGAAGTTGATATGAAAAAAAAAATGATATCAAATTGAAGCCTCACATCTAAATAAGTTATGTTCCAAATTTGAAGTTGATATGGAAAAAAAAATGATATCAAATTGAAGCCTCACATCTAAATAAGTTATGTTCCAAATTTGAAGTTGATATGAAAAAAAAAATGAAAGTTTGTTTAGGGCGTTATACCACAAACAGCCACCGGGTGCCATCCAAATGCCAAATATATTTTTTATGTACTTTTCTGTCACAAAAGTCTAAATTTTTCTGAAAATTTTCTTTCTATCACAAAATAACGAAATATGCAATCCTGAGACTCAGACCTTTCCATTGATATGTTTTTTGTCAAGATTGTAAAAAGTTGTGATTCTAAAAGACTGTAATGCAATTTGTAATATGACACCGCTAGGAGGGAGGAGACCGCCAAACGATTTTAAAGTACCATTTCCATGGTAAGGCAATGTCCGATTTCAAAATGGTTTTCACAGTATGAATCTTGGGCTTCGAAGCTTTCCAATGATATATAATTTATGATGGTTACTAAAACATTTGATAGAGAAAAAGGACAACGGAAAAAGAGCACCAAGCGTCCCACAGGTGGGACGGTGACAGTTAAGGGGTTAAATAAGCAACATACAGCATAACATCAACACCTCCCTGCTCATCCTTGACTTAAACACATATTCCACTCTTCAGTACAATGGTAACAAACAAAAAAGACAAACGGAATAGAAATACAGTCAATTAATCTTTGTTCGTGTTGCTGTTACGTGACGTAGCGTTGTCTGGCTAGGATCGAGACGTGGGGTGATGACGTCACAGTTTCACAAAATATACAGATTCGCTGTACACTCAAAAATGCAAGATTGTCGTTTTCAGATTTATCCACTCTAGGAGCCGGTCTGAAAAAACAGCGGTTTCAAGCCTGGCTTATTTGTAAATGTGTTTTATGAAACAGCCCCCGTGCCTAAATCTCTCGAAATCGATTAATGGATTAAACAACTTCACAAACAGCATTACCAGCTTCATGCATTACTAACCAGGGGTGCATTTCCAAAAGTAGCAAACTATGATCGTGAGTTCCATTGAGCTCCATTGGCAACAACAGAACTTGCGACCATAGTTGGCTCGGGAAATGGAGGTCTTCGTGAGAAATAAGAGATTTGTTGTTGAAATGTTGATATTGTAATGAAAATGTCTGGTATACTGTGTTAGCTCTTGATATCAAAGTAAATGTTTTTGCTTGTCTTCATAAATGCAATATCTCAGAGCTCTTTTAGTGCTGTGTTTTTGTTCTCACCCTCCTTCCTCTGCCGTAGACGGCTCTGGCTCTTCATCTCTATTTCTGCCCGTAGTGTGACGATCTCCAGCTCGTACTCCTGTCCTGTGTTTTCCAGTCGACAGATTTCCGCCCGTAAACGGCACAGCTCCTCCTGCAGACTGGCGATATCGTTCTCTCTTTCAGCCGCGGCCTCCTCCGCAGCCTGCTGCAGCAACAGCACCTCCTCCTGTGCGACCCGCAGCTCCTCTTGCGCTTCCAGAACCTCGCTCTCCTTCTCCTCCTCCAGACTGTCCATCTCCTCCTGGACAGAACGAAGCTGTGCTACAGGGGTCGGGAGATCATAAGAAATGCATGACTTTTATATGAAAAGTATGGCAAGTTTTGTCATCTAATGCAATGATAATCACAGACATATAAACTCCACATCAGTCTCATATCATCTTGGGTTTATGTATTCAGAGTCTTTGTTACCTTGCAGACGCTGGATTTGTCTTGTGAAGGCCTCAGCCTGATGAGCGCTAGCTAAACGTTCCTCCTCGAGAAGACCTGAACCAGGATAGAGAAAACATACACTTATTTATGCTGCATCAGCACCAAATGAGCTTGCTGCTCAACATTAAAATACTCAGCTAGTGCTGTAGCAGTTGCAACACACTCAGAAACCCTACTGCTTCCCCAGCTCCACCTGTATTGATCTGCTACAGGGTGATTTCATGTATGTTATATTCACATTAAAGGGTTACTTCACCAAAAATGAAAATTAGCCCATGAATTAGTTACCATCAAGACATCCTAGGTGTATATGACTTCCTTCTTTTTAATAAATCGGAGTTATATTAAAAATTATCCTGGCACTTCCATGCTCTATTATGGCAATATGTTTCTTGTCAACAGCAGTGGTGGAAAGAGTACTGAAAATTTATACTCAGTTACAAGTACTGTAACATTGCTGAAATTGTACTCAATTACAAGTAAATGTACTGGTGTTAAAAAAGTAATTAAGTAAAAGTACAAATTACTCTTCATAAAAACTACTCAGAGTACTAATTACTTTTTAGCTGGTGGTATTTATTGAATTATCCATAATTGCTGAATCAGATAAGATCCAGACAATAAAGCACACGCTGCTTTTATGATGTCATGGTACTGATCAATCGTAGATGGTTGTTTCCTCTGGGGAAAAAAAATCATAGAGGAATTATACAAATTAAATTATAGGTTAATCAGCCTATATATTTTCCATTCATTACATAATAAAAAAAGAAAAACAATAAGAAAAAAAGAAAAAAAAAATATGCCACAGTATGCCTTACTAATATATATATATATACATTTAAGATATTAAAACAAGTACACAGTAAGCAATGAAATAAGAACAAATAAACAAATTAGGAATTAATTAATACAGTCTGTATTACAATGATGATGGATTTGCATGTTCTAGTTAGAGCTGGGCGAAATGGCCTAAAATTAAAATCCCAGATTTTTTCAGATTTACGATTTAAATAGATTTTTCCTCCCAAGACATTTAGCATGTAAATAAACCCCAGCTTTTCCACAACATATGGGCACCATATATTTTGCAATATACATTGCAACTGCATCAGTGATTGCTTTCCACCAGGCCCCATTCTTATCATACCTAACCAGACACAGTAAATGTTTGTAAGACAAATAAATATGAGATGGGAGGAAAATATATATTTCCATGCTTTTCTCTTGCAGTTATATCGTATATAAATATATATATTTTTTAATACAGAAATATTAAATGATTTAAATAACTGAAACGATCTGCCAGCAGGTGGCAGCAAGACACTGATTTAATGACTGAATCATATTTGAATAGTTCGAACCGCTGGTTCACTCAGAATAAAACATGTGACTGTTTTTTATGAATGGGAAATTGAATCATTTTACTAGATTCATTTAAAAACGCATGTTCATTCATAAATGCTCAGAGGCTCAGATGTGACTTGTAGACTACTTGAAATTAGGCAATAGTGTTATAGTCAGACAATGTAAGTCACTTAATAATAACTTCTTGTTTATTTAACTGTTGTGTTAAATCAATATCTCATTTACAAACTCTCTTAAAAATTATTAAAAGCTGTCATGGATCATCATACTCATCTTGGATCGCAATATCACAAAGCTCTATTATAATCAACAACGCTCACTATACTGTACAATCAGTCTCTTATTTACACTCTCTCTACACTTTGTTTCTGAAAGGATTGGTGAGATATGTCCGTGATATCTTACTCTACGTTGCAAAAACACGTTGAAACCTTTGAAGCTCCCCTGAGCGCAAACACAAATATCGGGTCCGGCTAACTTGCTAACATGCAGCTAATCATATCCCTTAAGTGGCTCCCATTATTTGTTTTCCATGCCTTTCTGAAAACAAAAATATATATATAGTGTGTTTCTAATATGGTACATGCGCGGGGGAGGGCTGAGCACATTCCGAACTGCTGGAGCCCAGTGAGGAGCGTCGGCGGATATTAAAGAGAAAAGAGAAAAGAGAAATCGATGTAAACTACACATTCGAGTTAATCAATAAAATCAATTTATCGCCCAGGCCTAGTTCTAGTGATGATTATCTTATCAATAGCACAAAAAATAAATAAAAATAAACGGAACTTGTTTTTTTCGGTTCAAATACTATACCAGGCTTTTCATTGGTCCGTTAAGAAGAGATATTTTTATTGGCTACCAAAAAGTACTCTATAACGAATTGTGGTTTTAAAAGTAATTAAGTAAATTACTCAGGTTAATTTGTACTCAAGTACAAGTAAAATTACAGACTTAAAGGAACCGTATGTAGGATTGTGGCCAAAACTGGTACTGCAATCACTTTCAAAATACTGTAGAACAGTGTATCCCCTCCCTCTCCCCCCTGACTCCAGGTTGCCAGCTAAGCTGCAGGAGTAGGCTGCTACAAGGAGCTTCCAGTGGCAAGTGACGAGTCCTACACAGTAATTTTTTTTCTTCTGTTGCTTCACGAGAGATGTTTTGCGAAGTAATTATGTATTGCAAAAATTTACAAATGGCGATTAGCCAAATATTTCGTAAAAAGATGTACTGTAACACCGTGTCTACACTGGACGCGAGCGGCGCGGCGCGACGCAACAAATACAATAGAATCCATTATGCTGTCTACACTGGATGCGGCGCGACACGGCAGATCCTCGACAGTAATCTGCTGCCGCTTTCTATTTATGACGTGCTCACACAAAGTTTAAATGATTTGCAATGGTCGCTTTGTCACGTCCAGTGTGGACTAGTCACGCGTATTCATGGCAGCTTTAATTGGCCAAGGCCTGCCCATAAGGCCGTTTGACCGACATGTCAAACAACCAATCACAGTTCGTTTCGAAAATCCACTGTGTACGGAAGCAAAGTTAAGGTGCGGTCACACTGCACTTTTCGTTCCATTGACTTCCATTCATATGCATGCGAATGCTTTAGCCCGGAAACACAAGCCCATGCTAAATATTTTCGCATTTCGCTGCGTCTGAAAGTTCAAACTTGGTGAACTCTGACTAACGAATTCGTATCACATGACTCTGTGGGACCAACAGGAGATCGATACGTCACAGCATGACCTCTACCTGAATGAAAAGAACCTTAAATTTAAACATTTAAAACTGCAACACTGCGGTAAAGTGTAGTAGATTGTGTGTTTTTACATTTAAAATGTATTATTAGTGTCATGTGCTGAATTTAACTTTTAAAAAGACGCAGCAGAGCATGACGTCATATCACGACCGTTGCAGCAGCATCCGAAGGAATTTCGCACGCTCAAAGTCTAGTGTGACCGCGGCTTTAGCCAAACATAGATGAATCTTACCTGTCCAGGAGAAAATTAGCAACCTTGGCGTCTGTCTTCAAATTCTTCTCCGTTTTCAGCCGTCTCCATCTTTCAAAGGCATCTCCTATACAAATCCTTGTTTTATTTCGGACTTTGTCACGACGTATTTCGGATTCATAACGAGGTCTTTTAGGTTTCGTAACGTTATACATGTTTTATCCGACACGTTCTTAGCAGCAGCTGTAACTAACTAGAGCAGAGCTGGCAACCCGGATGACGAAACTCCACTGACTTCGTGATTAGTCGATAGCTGGAGGGTGGAGCCTCAGACCAAAACACAAAATGACAATAACATCAGTTGAGGGCTGCAACTGTCACTTTTAAATGACAATATCCTGGCCGGACCACTGTTGTCAGTGATATAAGTATTTGAAATGAACATGATTTCTTAATGTCTAGTGACATGTCAGGGCCATTTTATGATTAACTAAAATAAATTTCTTACATACAGTTCCTTTAAAATTATACTCATGAAAGTACAAATACCCAAAAAAATGTACAATTACAGTAATGTGAGTAGTTGTAATTCGTTACCTCCACCTCCACCACCTCCTCGTTACCTCCACCACTGGTCAACAGTCCAAAATAAGTCAAATAAAGTGCATCCATCCTTAATAAAAAAGTGCTCTATAGAGCTCCAAGGGGTGAATTAAGGCCTCCTGTTGTAAATCAATGTGTTTTTATCGTGTGTTTTTTTTTTTATAAAACTCTGATTGAATTTGTCTGAAAGAAGGAAGTCATATATTCCTGGAGGGTGAGTAAATAATGAGCTCATTTTCATTTTTGGGTGAACTAACCCTTTAAAATTGTTTATTTTCATGCCAAATTATTTGAGAGTTGTCATCGCAGAAATATCTTAAAGATAACTGATAAACCTTGTAAACATTGGCAAGTTTTTAGTCACAAAAATATATATATTGCTTAAGTTTACTCAAGTAATCTCACATTTTACAATTTCTTCCAATTTTAATATAGCCTTATTTTTTTATTCAATGCAGTGTAATGCATTCAGCCTGAAGGCACTGTGTCTCTTTAATAAGACACAATTTTATGTAACAACATTTAAAAAAAAATCACACACAACAGAAAAAAATACTGTCAAAATAGGTGAGTGTCAAAAGTATTACATTTAATTTATTAATTATTTTAATACATTATGTGACCTCAGTCCTAATGTGTATGTACTGTGTGCAAAACCAAAGTCCACATACCCTATGTTAAGAAATATCTAAAGTGTTCTACACATGTTACACAAACAGTATTTTTCAAGTATTTAAATGAAAAGAATCGTCATAACATTTATATCTCGCGTGAGGCCCAAGAAGCTTTAATAGGCTTCAGCATCCCAGACAATGTTGGGGGTAACGTATTAAAAGTAACGTAATCTGATTACCTTTTCAGATTAACTAAAGTAATGCATTCCTTTGAAATTTACAATGCAATATCTGAGTTACTTTGAGTTACTTTGAGTTGAATATTTCAGTTATTTTGTTTTACCATATATTTACTGAATATCTTCTGGGAGTGAGATCGCTTCCTTCAGCCTAAAGCTTATTAATTTCACTTCTGGTGTGAAAGGGTCTTTATAGTTACCAAAAATGTAACTTTCGGGTTTTTTGTTTTTAAAAAACAAATAGGCAAGCCCAGACCAGGTGACAAAAAGTAACATAATCTATTACTTTCCATAAAAAGTAGCTAGCTAAGTAATGCAATTAATTACTTTTTTATGGAGTAATGCAATATTGTAATGCATTACTTTTAAAGGTAACTTTCCCCAACACTGTCCCTGAGACCCTATAGAGGACTAGCAGTTTGGAAAATGGATGGATGGATATTTATGTGCAAGAAAATGTTTAAGGCACAGTACATTCTCACACTTTAGCAACCAACTCAGCTTTGGATTTTGGTGAGACTGTGTCTGATTTATACACCCATCCCCCCAAGCACTGTTTCAGAGTGCCTAATGGGTTTCTGATTTCTGGGACTTTATACTACATCTTCTATTTAAGACCTGATAATTCAGTCACATAGTGCACAACTCCAAATACTTGAAAGCTCTTAAGTATGAAATTGCGGCCACTCAAGCGGGTGAAACTGATCTAATGCTATGTCTGTGATCATAAGTGAGCAGGAACAGCAGAGCGGGTCACTGGAGATGATCCAGGAATGATCGGTTTGGATAAAAGCATCTGCTGCCCTAGAGCTGGTCAGGACAGCCCGTCTGGAACCTTCCCCCAGCGCGCAGCTGTCCTCTCACATGCCTGTCATCTTACACACAAACAGCCCACAGTCACACAGCCAGATCATTAGCGAGTCCCAGGAGTCTGTCTGCTTTACAGCAGGTGACTCATTAAAGGGCTATAAATGATATATATAGACACTATTTTACTGGGCCTGTCATTGAGCAAAACAACTCATGGAGCTAAATACAAGGACAGACCGCATTCGACTATATCTCTGACAAATAACATTCAGTAAAGAAACTGAATCTTTTTTCATGACATTGTGCAACAGGGTTGCTGTATGTACTGGTCATTTAGCAGTCACTATTATTCAATGCACATTACAGGACAATTACTGGATGGACAAATGTAGATGTTAATGCATAGACTGTGCATTTAACAGCACTGCCATCTTAGAATGGTTTCAGATCGTATAATAATAATTGTGATCTAATTTAAATCATGAACTAAATATACATGTATCCTGTACAGTTCATTATTTTAAAGTTAATGGTTTGATCGTATTTTAAAAACATTTAGTTCTGTCATGACAATTCTCTGAGAGTTTAGCATGTTAATATACATGGAAATGTTAATGTGTTAATGTGTTTGGGCTTGTTGGTACTACTGCCAGTGCAGGCTAATACACATATAACATACACTGTAAATATATATATATATATATATATATATATATATATATATATATATATATATTAAAAATATAAATACAGAAAATAACTGTTTTTGTTTTGTTAGTTATTTTAGCTTGTTTTCTTTTATTTTAAATTGTTAAAACTTTGTAAAATTATCTCAAAATTAACTCAGATTACAAATTACAGTATTTTTACAGTATTTTATGTAAATTACAGTAGTTTTATACAGTATTTTTTCTGATTTCGTAAATTACATACAAATTACATAAAAATTACATACAAACATGTAAAATTGCAAAAAAAAAAAAACTATTAACTATTAACAATCTATTAACAATCAAAACTATTAGATGCTAAAGAAAATTAAAGTAAAAAGATGAAAGTACATTCTCCTTATTTAAACAAGCTGAAAACACTATCATTTTACAGGTATTTTATGAATTATTATGAGCAAACACCTTCAGTGGAAAAAAAATGGTAAAAATAAAATAAAATAAAAAAAACAGGGTGCCAAAAACCTTAAAATTAAAGTAAAATCTCTTTATTTAAATAAGCTGAAAATACAGGAATTTCCTGAATTATTACGATCAAACTCCTTTACTGTAAAAATAAATAATATGAATAAAATAAAATGTCACATGACTGGCAGCATAAAACAAACACTGATCTCTCTAGATCTCAGCATCTTAATTTATTACAATCTAGTCTGTCTTTATTTCTTTCAACTTTTTATTAAGAATTAATTGAGGTTTGGATGTTGATGTTTTATTGAAAATAATAAAGTTTGCTTTGGGCTTTTGACCCTTGACTTTTCAACTTTTCACCTGCTTTAATTTCTGAAGCTCATAGCAAAAATTGTGATGCAGAAGTATTTCAGATGAAAGTGGTTGTCTCATCAACGGTAACAATAAAAAAAGCCTTTTTGTGAATTTAGTAGCTTGATTTGTGATGTTCAGAGTTGATCAATTTATCTAAGTACCATTGTTGAAGTTCATAGGCTGATTCTAGATGTCCATCTAAACAGTACTATTCTAAGAGCTAAGATACTATAAAATCTATAACTTTAAATAGCTCAACTTCTGGTGTGATAACTAAATCAGGCCACTTTGTTATTAAAAAGTGCCTCAAACACACTAGTACAGAAGTCAGAGCAAAACTAAGGTTAAAAGGGTCAAGAGCCCAACTAAAGGGCTGACTTCAAACTTTATTATTTTCAATAAAACATCAACATCTAAACCTTTGTTAATTCTCAATAACACATTTTGTACGGAAGAAATAAAGTCAGCCTGATTTGTAATAAGTGAATATGCTGAAATCTAAAGAGATCTGCTAGTGTTTATTGTTCTTTTTGGATTTAAAGGTTTTCTGTTGTTTAAGGTTTGTGGGTCACCATTGTGATGAAGAGTTGAGTCTGTGCTTCAGTCCAGGAAAAGACCAGTAGACACTGATGTTATGCTGCATGTTGCTATTTTTAAGTGCAGTAACTGTGTAGTTGATGAAATGATATCATTCATCCAAGTTATATTAGCTCATACATGTTGTCTAGTGATTAACTGCAAGACATTTGTTCACCGTAATAAGCCCAGAAACATCTGTAAAGTAACAGCATTTTTTGCTGAACGTTTTACAGTTTTTGTTTGACAGTTGTTTTTGCCACTCATGGACCATTTTTAAAGAACGTTCTTTACTTTAATTTTTATTAATGGTAAATCTCATTTCAGTTTTTTTTATTTATTTTTTTTTTTATTTTATTTTTTTTTAACAGTGTACCCCCATATATAACACATGAGTCTACAGCAGATCTATACAGGTGGAGCTGGGGAAGGTGGAGTGTTTCTGAAGTGCACTGCAACTGCTACAGCAAGCATTAGCCAGGTATTTGAATATTGAGCAGCAAGTTCATTGGCTGCTGATTTCAAAATAAACCAATCAGCTGCACCATGTGAATGATGATGTGAATATATCAGATTGAGTTAGAATCTATCAGTCTGCGCCATCTAGAGTTTAATGACTCATGATCTTTGTATTAAATTCTATAATTGAACATGCTGCACTGTAAAACTTATTGTGATTTTTATAGCGAAATGCTACCATAAAAACCTGTTTAAATAGTTAACAGTTTCCATAATACACTCCTAAAAATAAAGGTGCTTTAAAAGGTTCTTCACAGCGATGCCATAGAACCATTTTTGGTTCCACAAAGAACCATTCAGCCAAACCATCTCTTTCTTACCTTTTTTATAATCTGAAGAACATTCTTTCATCATAAAAAACCTGTTGTGAAACAGAAAGGTTCTTCAGATGTTAAAGGTTCTTTATGGAACCATTTAGACAAAAAAGGTTCTTCTATGGCATCGTGGAGCATCTTTATTTTTAAGAGTGTATATACGGTGATAAACTGTAATCTAACCTTACATATAATGTAATTTTATTTTTATTTATCTAATTTTGTTTAACAAATGTTAATTGCACCATTTTAGTGTTGTGTGTTACCACAATGGTGTTTAGTATTTGATAAATGTGCACTTTTTATCAGAGTTGTGGACTCAAGTCACATGACTTGAGATTTAACTCAGACTCAAGTCCCAAATTTGATGACTTGTGACTTAACTTGACGTAATCAAAGAAGACTTGCGACTCAATTTAGACTTTGACAGCAGTGACTCGAGAATTGACTAGGACTTAAACTCTGTGACTTTGCAAATCTTTAGGCCTACCTTTTGGGAAAAAAAAACAGAGTTCTGATAATGTTTAGGGTATTTAATGTTTTAGACATTTAAAATACACATAATCACTATAAACCACTTATAATAATAATAATAATAAGAAGAAGAAGAAGAAAACTCTGATGTATATTGAAACAGCAGTAGCCTAATCAAACATTAACCTTTCAAACATATAATTAGATTTTTTTTTTTTCACATTAAACACGTGAAATATGTAGCCTACATATAAAGTTCACTGTATTCTTCCTGTTTACCAGCCACTCACTTTCATATTTTTCAAGAAATGGATGAATTCACGATAAATGAGCTATATACGTTTGTATTACGTATTAGCAAGTTATTAAATATTTGACTCAACTGATTTATTAAAATCACTGAATCCTTAACGAATGAAACAGTGGACTTAAAATAAATTATTAAATCAATTAGGCCTATATTTGTTCACAAACAATGATTAATTATTCAATGAAACACCACTAATTATTATAGTCTATCTTTTATAATTATACCTACTATAGACTATTATTGACTTTAAATTTACTGTAGTAATTAATACAGAGACACTCATTTGGGCAAACAGCACTAATCATTTGTTTAGGACTTGAAGCTTAAAGTTGAGGACTTGCAACTCAACTTGGACTTGTCCATCATGACTTGGGACTTGAATGCAAAGACTCAAGACTTACTTGTGACTTGCAAAAAAATCACTTAAAAATCACCTTTTATATTGTATTTCTCTTCTCAGCTTGTGATAAGTTTTGGTTTTTCGTGATGTATAAATAGTATACCAGTTAATGAAAAACGTTTTTTTTTTTTAGTTCAGTTCAGTTTAGTTTAGTTCATTTTGTTAAATCTGTAAAACATTAAATGTTGCTACCATATTTTATGGTAAATTCTTACAAGATTTTTTGTTTTGTTTTCTTACTTAAAAATACATAAACATTATGCAAAGGTATGACGTGACCTCTTTAACTGTCAGGTCACTGGTGTGAAAATGCTGTTTTTCAAAGAGTCTCACCTTGCAGCTCCAGAAAGCTCTCCTCATGTTTCTGAGCCGTGTCTCGAGCTTCTTCCAGCTCCAGCAGAAGCTGCAGCGCCTGAGCCCTCAGCTCCTCCAGCTCCTGCTCCTCAGACAGCTCCTCCTTCACAGCAGTCTTCTCTTCCTTCACCTCCTTCTCCTCATCGGCATCGTTCAGGACACTGCGCTCTTTCTCGGTGCTCATGACGCTTCCTTACTGTCAAATCACTCTTTCACCTGAGCGGTGGAAAACAGAAACAACTTTATATAAGTGTTTTACAAACTTCTGAACTGGAAATTATTTCAAGGAATTCGTTTTTCATGCACCTGTCCAATTTGAGATTTTGGGCTTTTTGCTTTTTCATAAAGTGTTTTTTCAGACTAGTGGAGAGAAAACACCCAAAAGACACTTTTAAGTGTTTTTCTTATAGCATTTTATCTTTTTGTGTCAATAGATTTCAATTACAGTACATATTTTTAAAGGCCATTTTCTCAAAATGAGTTTTTTTCTCCTACCCTGAGCCATAAATCTCCACTTCAGTAGCACTTACACACACCAAACTTTACTTTTTTATTCCTGTCTATATCCTGATGTTACATTCTGTCTGTCTACTCATGTACTTGGTTTCTCCCATTGTCTCCCCCCGTCGATCTGTCTGCTTGGTTTAGCCCTCGTTTGTCCTGATTCCCTTCACCTGTCTGTAATCATTAGTTAGCCTTTATAAGTCTGTCTTTGTCATGAGCTCCCTGTAGGTCTTTATTGTTGATTTACTTTCTGTTCGTGTGCGCCTGCTTGTTCTACTTTAAGATCATTAAATATACTATTTATTTCGTACATCGTATCCTGTCTTCCATCCAGCACCAGCTACTGTAACACCTGAAGGTTTTTACAGAGGGATTTGTTCATACATCATTAGCTTGATTTTATTCTTCCCAAAATCGCGAAAAAATATATTGTTTTCTGTTTGTTCTAAATATTTTCTAAATTATGGTGTGACAAAATGAGATACCCAAATCCCTTCTGTGAAAACATTTGACTCTAATATTTAAAAAAATAAATAAATAAATAAATAAACAAGAGTTTTGAAACTGACTTCATCCAGTGTTTAGATTTTTGTACTAGAAATGTATGCAAATTATCACATATTTCATTAAATAATAGCTCATTTGCATATTCAAACCTAACATTTTAGAAAACTTGTAATACAAAAAATGTTTGCAATTATCAATGTAATCAATCAACTGAGTAAGTAAGGTGATAACTATTAGTTTTTTTACCCTATTCACCTTCAGTCTCTCGCTTTAATCTTAAAATCCTGTTACTTAATAGTCAGGGGTCACTTACATAAATCAAACCACAGTGACATACAGCACAATGCATCAAAACAACACACATCATATTTTTGTAATTTATGCAGAATAATTGTATAGAATTACAACTGATGTACCTCTTTTATGGCTTAAATGGTTTGTTTTAGATTTCTTATTTGGGTATAAAAATTGTATTACTGCTTCAGCATAAATAAATGAATAGCTCCATCTTGTGGAGAAGAGAGTCATGCAAAACACCAATGAATTCTTGAAACATTGCTTTTTTTTACTTTTGTTACTTGAGATTTTGCATGTTTAAGGTGAGACACTGCAGGTAAATAGGGTACAAAAAATACGAACTAATAGTTATCACCTTACTTAGTTGATTGATTACATTGATGATTGCAAACATTTTTTGTATTACAAGTTTTCTAAAATGTTAGGTTTAAATACGCAAATGAGCCATTATTTAATGAAATATGCATAAAAATCTAAACACTGGGTGAAGTCAGTTTCAAAATTCTTAATTTTTTTGACATATTAGAGTCATTATGGGTATCTAATTTCGTAAAAAAGTAAAGTTTGGTGTGTGTGAGTGCTACTGAAGTGGAGATTTATGGCTCAGTGTAGGAGAAAAAAACTCATTTTGAGAAAACCGCCTTTAATAATAGGTATTGTAATTGAAATCTATTGACACAAATAGATAAAGTGCTATAAAAGAAACACTCAACAGTGTCTTTTGGATCTTTTCTTTCCATTAGTCTGAAAAAACACTTCATGAAAAAACAAAAAGCCCAAAATCTCAAACTTGACAGGTGCATGAAAAACAGCATGTGTCTCCCCTTAAATAAATCTCAGAAAAGTTATTCCTATTATCATTAAAACAAAATACACCAATTTATGAATGCATTGCTCAATGGAATTCAGATTCCAACTCATGTTTGGAGTTTTTATAATTCTGAATTATTTTTAACCCTGTGATTAATTCTGTATATGGTGGCATTTAAATGAATTACATAACTGAAGGATCACATCCAGTCAAACATCTCTATAGTTCTGACGTCAGTGTGGGAATATTCTCATCCGTGAAGGGATTAATCTGTCGCTGGGATGAGGATGTTTCATTAAAGTTTGATCGAGTCGAGT
Organism: Garra rufa; assembly: GCF_049309525.1. Taxonomy (NCBI): domain Eukaryota; kingdom Metazoa; phylum Chordata; class Actinopteri; order Cypriniformes; family Cyprinidae; genus Garra; species Garra rufa. Next base: position 37,807,325 of record NC_133385.1, on the reverse strand, counting down.
GGTGACTAGGAAATGAAGTGTTACATCAAAGGAAGCCCAGTGTTAGCTCTGAAGAGTGACTTATCCATTATACACAGTGTGTAAGCATTTTCTTTCCTCTATTCTAGCTTAGTTTTCTAACTTGACTCTGTTAAACATATTGTCAAATATTTTACATTTATACAAAAACAACTAAAAAATCAGATTAATTTACTACAGTTTTCATTTTAAAAAAACGGTTTGATGTACAAAAGGGAAGCAAGATCATACAAATGCAATTTTCTCTGCCTCTGTGAAATTGGTTTAAATTTATGAAAGAGCAGATGTCCTAATCTTAGTATTACTTTAGCATACAGGTATCCATAAATGCCTGGTAAATCTGACAAAGCCTCTTCAATTGGAAAATCATGAAGCAATCGTGAAATTAAGTAAATGCTTTTTTTAATTCTAAAAATACGAAAAAGAAAAAAAAAGTCTAATGTTTGTTGATGTCTTGTATTTGTGTAGCGGTGTAGGCGTCCATGAATAATCCATGCCACCCCTCTATGATTCTTTGAAGCAGCTCCTCGTGTTCACAGTAACCCACAGCAGCTCATCAAAAACCCTTTGAGCTCCAAAGCAGAGAATGAGAGCAAGATGAAAGCAGACACGACTTATTCAGATTGACAAAATAAAAAAAAAGGAAGGGATGCACGTCTTCTGTTTCCCTATTCTACTAGGGGAATGAATGAATAAATAATATTATTAAAAAGAAAATGCATGTAGCATGAGTGTTTGCAGAAATTGCTGACAATTTTGCAAACAACCCAAGCAGAGACAATTTGACAGTTAAGCGTACAACACCAAAAATACTACACATCATATCTGCCTCAAATATTGCATTAAACCTAAACCTATGTGGCTTGCTTTCGATAAAGAAGGGGCTTGAGGAGGAGACTCTCAGACTAATTTGGGAGTGGGACTGCTTCAAATTAAAATGAAAGTTTTCTTCAGAAGAGTGAGAAGGGAAGTAGTGAGGTTTACTGTGGAAGACCAGAAAAACTGTAAGCAGTGGCTTGTATAGTCTAGATCAGATTTTGAATGTCTGCTTAACAATGTTTAGCAAATTTACTTTTAAAAGTAATGCATTACTATATTGCGTTACTCCCTAAAAAAGTAACTAATTGAGTCACTTTAGTTAGGCTACTTCTTATGGAAAGTAATGAGTTCCGTTACTTTTGCTCTGTTAATTCCTCATCTGGGCTCGGCTTGCTTGTCTGTTTTTAATGTTAAAAAGTTATATTTTTGGCAAATGTAAAAGCTATTTCACAGCAAAAGTAAAATAAATAAGCCCCAGACTGATATGTAAATTCATGTCTGTGCAGTAGAGGTTGCAGCTCAAACCTTTCAGCTGTGATGCTTTTTTTTTTTTTTTGCAATTGGTATGCTTGAATTGGATCATCAAAGGTCAGCAGCAAATACACTGGTTAATGAAATGAGATTAAATAAGGGACTTTTGTGCTAACGTTCATTGCAGATGTGCATCATATTCTGAGTTTGCATTTCACTGGTTTTATTAATTTAGAGGAATACTGAATCCATACCTGTCAAGTATCCCGTTTTGGCCGGGAAAGTCCCGTATTTTACCCTTCTTTCCCGCCATCCTCCCGTATTAGTATTTTCCCGTAAATCTCCCGTATTTTAACTAGTGATGTGTCGTTCGCGAACGAGTCGGCTCTAAGAGCCGATTCTTTGTAGCGAACGAGAAAAGCCGACTCCCGTCGGGGAGAGCCGAATCTTCCGCCGCAAGTAGTGGTGGGATCGTACCATTATGTGAAAGAAGGAAAGGGGGCGCATACTTTAAAGATAGCGAGTGTAGTGGTACAGGCCAGGTACACAGAGCGACAGAGAGAGGCGGGGAAGACGGCATTAAATGCGAGTCCATTGGGAGAAAGTGAAAAAATGAATGAAAAACGAAAAAGCAGCAGCATCTGGCTGCATTTCAATGATGTTGGAGACTGCAAAGCTGAGTGCAGACGCCTGGTTAAGGTAATAGTAGGAAGACTTTGCATTGTTGCAACATCGGTGCCCTCAGAGAGAGTCTTCTCAAAAACAGGACAAATAATTACAGAGAGGAGAAATCGCATCAGCCCATCCAAGCTGAGGCATCTCATATTTCTCAATGCCAACCTGCACTAAAGACAAAAGTGTTTTGTTATATATGTTTATTATATATGTGGTTGAGTTCAATTAAAGTTTTATTAAAATGTTAAATAATAGTAACTGTATTTTTTAAAATGAAAAATAAGGAATTAAAAAGTTGCTTACCAATACACAAAACATTCAAAATTGATAAATTGGGCTAAAATAGAAGGCTCTGAGTAATACTAAATAAAGAGCCATTTGGGAGCCGTAAGAGCCGGCTCTTTTAAGGGAGCCCAGCCAAAAGAGCCGAATCTTTGAAAAGAGCCGAACTTGCCATCACTAATTTTAACTTGCGTTCTTAAAAAAAAAAAACGTCCCCCCCCCCCCAAAAAAAAAAAAAAATCTGAGCTCTGTCACTAGCCTCGCGATAACTGCCAACCAATGTTAAATGAACAGAAAATATGCAAATAGGCCTTTAAATAAATGCCCTTCATATATACCCTTTTGTGTTTTCATTTAGGCTATGAATGCTCACAGCATGTCAAAGTCAACAAAGGTAGGCCTATCATTGGCTTTATGCACAGCTGCACTACTTCCTGAACTTCAGGCAGCTCCTTTGTTTCCTGTCTGCCATTATTGGACAAACTGATCACCTGGATTAATCAGTTTGTCCAATAATGGCAGACAGGAAACAAAGGAGATGCCTGAAGTTCAGGAAGTAGTGCAGCTGTGCATGAAGCCAATTGTAGTTCATAAGTGGTTGACAAGTGGTGATTTTAGCTTTCTTGTCACCTGTTTTAAAATGTAAGGGATACTGGAGCATGGTTGGGGTGGTGGGACTGCTCACGGCAGGCGCCGGAAAATTTCCCTTATTTTCAAATCCAAAACTTGACAGGTATGACTGAATCTGTTTTTGTGCAAGTGAGATGAATAAATGCATGTTCACATTTAGTCTAGAACTACAGTAAATATCATGCTTACACAGGGCACACAAATCCTCTGCACTTAATCCTGATTTGTCACAACATGGGGACAGGAGAGCTGTCAGTCAATACATGGGAAAACAAAATAACTGCAATTACTCATTTTCCAAAAATAACTTAGATATGTTCTTGTAATTTTAAAAGTAATGCATTAATTTACTAGTTACTTGAAAAAGTAATCTGATTACTTAACTCACGTTATATGTAATGCGTTACGTCCAACGCTGCTCCTTTATCAATCTCTGTTAATATCAGATACTCTAAGACTTTTACTCAAGTGATATTGGAATTGGTGACTTGTAATGGAGTCAATTTCACTGTGAGTATACAGTTGAAGTCAAAAGTTTTCGTACACCTTTCAGAATCTGCAAAATGTTAATTATTTTACCAAAATAAGAGGGATCATACAAAATGCATGTTATTTTTTGTGTAGTACTGACCTGAATAAGATATTTTACATAAAGGACATTTACATATAGTCCACAAGAAAAAATAATAGTTGAATTTATAAAAATGACCCAGCTGAAAAGTTTACATCCCCTTGATTCTTAATACTGTTTTATTATGATCCACAGCTGTGTTATTTTTTATTTTATTTTTTGTTTGTTTGTTTGTTTAGTGATAGTTGTTCATGAGTCCCTTGTTTGTCCTGAACAGTTAAACTGCCTGCTGTTCTTCAGAAAAATCCTTCAGGTCCTACAAATTCTTTGGTTTTCCAGCATTTGTGTGTATTTGAACCCTTTCCAACAATGACTATATGATTTTGAGATCCATCTTTTCACACTGAGGACAACTGAGGGACTCATATGCAACTATTACAGAAGATTCAAACACTCACTGATGCTCCAGAAGGAAACACTATGCATTAAGCATTGTAATCTTTTTGAATTTGAAGATCAGGGTAAATTTGACTTGTTTTGTCTTCTGGGAACATGAAGGACAGTACTAAATGAAAAAAATGTGATATTTTGGCGAAATAAGAAACGTACACATCTTCATTCTGTTCAAAAGTTTTCACCCCCCGGCTCTTAATGCATGATTTTTTCCTCTGGAGCATCAGTGAGCGTTTGATCCTTCTGTAATAGTTGCATATGAGTCCCTCAGTTGTCCTCAGTGTGAAAAGATGGATCTCAAAATCATACAGTCATTGTTGGAAAGGGTTCAAATACACAAAAATGAATGGGGCCTTTTTAAAAAAATAAATAAATAAATAAACTATTATGTTCTTTTGTGGACTATATGTAAACATCTTTTATGTGAAACATTCAGATCAGAACTAAATCCACTTATTTTGCTAAAATAATTAACATTTTGCAGATTCTGCAAGGTGTATGTAAACTTTTGACTTCAACTGTATCTCTACTTTTGACTGAGTATGGTTTTCATCAGCATTGCCATTTGCCATCACTGCCTAGTTAACCAACACGTATTATCTTGGCTCCAGGACAGGACAGCTCTTTTAATGGTCAATGCATCTTTCTATTGCTACGACGTTGCTGAAGGGGACAGTTTATGGCTAATGAAAATCACAGGATACTCCTTACCTCGTATTGTCTGTGAAAGGACAGCTCCAAGTCCAGTTTGTGATGTGTCTGTCTGAAAGATGAAGGGTCTGTTGAAATTATGAGGCATGTAGGCCCGTCTCTATTTCCGGTGCCCAGTCAACACCACTCTTTCGTCCTGTCACTTTTTTGTCACATCCATTAGGGGCCAAGCTATTGAGGAGAAGTTAAGAATGAAATGAACAGTAGTATCTGGCCTAACCTCGTCTAGGTAAACAACCACATAAATATGGTAAGGCTGTAACATCCATTAATCTTTTGCAGGTGCAAGATGCCCTGTACAAGCCAAAGGGAAGCTCCAAGTATTGCCAATGGCTCCCAGGAAATCTGAGCTGAGAAAATGATGTATAGCTTGTATAACTATTGAAATAGCATTGTACGAACCAATTCGTAACAACCTGCAGCACCTTAATAGATTTTAAAGTGAATGTTTCTGGTTCCTTAACGGTTCCAATAAAGGATTCATAACATGGGAAATCAAAATTCTCTTGATTTTTTGACATAAGAATTCATAGTTATGTTTAAAAAAAAAACATACTGTAAGATTCAGAACAAATATCTTACTGCTGAAAAAGAAAGCAAGCTGCCAAAGCAACTAATTGTCTTCTTTCTCCACAGCTTGACATCACACTGTGGCAGACATTTGCATCTGACTGCCTCCACAACAACACCTGCACACTTACTTTACCATATCACTTCCATAGCCCACAGATGTTATGCTGTTTGTAGATCTGGGAAAAATACATCCGCTCTACACTGAATGTGAGCGTTACATCAAAAGTGCCAGTAGATAAGATATCTCATATTTACTCATGCTACTTCAAACAACAGGACAAATGGTTAAGGAAAGACTTTTCATCCTGGAGATCTTTTTGGAAAATGCTTAGTTGTGGACAGGCTCATCCCAGCTAGGAATGTTTAATGTTCTGGGAATGTTTCCGGCAGCAAGTTTTATTTTAGTTCCCAGAATTTTCTGCTAAAAGGTAGGATAATATTCTCTTAAAACATTCTAAAAATGTTTACTGATAACATTGTTAGAACATTATCCTCTAACATTCTAATAAAGCTTCCCATCACACTAGATGTTTGGTTGAAATTTTGGTTGAAAGTAAAATCCCAATCTTTGTTTGATGTTAAGCTTCAGCGTCATTAAATAACTCCAAAAACATCATTATTATAAACCAGACTTTATTTCTGTCATACATTTCTCTTGTTGCAGCAGCTAGAGAAAAATATTAAAGGCCCCATATTGTACACATTTCTGGAGGTTTATTTTAGTTGTTGATGTCCTTAAGAATATATATTTACGGTATAAGTGCCAAAATCCATCTCAATATATTTTTACAGCTCCTTTTTTAGGAGCTCTGTCAAAAACAGGTCGATTTTGGCCCATCTAATTAATATTCATGAGCCTCTCTTCTGATTGGCCTGTTGTTTTCTGAGTGACGCACAGCCAGGCCAACCACAGTTAACTACGGTCATGTATGCTGTTAGTGAGCTCAGAGCAATAGAGAGAGCCTAGCCTGCTGATACTCAACAGGATATTTCAGAATGATCATTAATGTTTTTTCTTTTTCAAACACCGAATGCAGTAAGCTACATAACTGTTGCTTCAGTAAAGCCCCTTTCACAATGCGCGCTGATTCTGGAAAATTACGGGAACGAGCGCTGTGTGAACAAAAGCCAGAACCATAAAGGCAGTGTTGTAGTGATGATGCACGTTATCATGCGACTCTTCACTACAAAAAAATACGTGCAAAGTGGAATGAAGCAGCGATCGGGCAGAGCCAGCTCCTCACTATCAGCGCTGAAGCACAGTTTGTTCAGGTTAGTTTCAGTTTAGTGAAACGTACGCGTCGCATTACATCTCACATCCAAACGTCACATGTCTTTATGGGTTGTGTGTAAAGCACGCACAGATTCCAGAAAACAACTGTGAATGAACCAAATCAAACAATTCTGAACAAATCATGGGACACATTATCCATGTATTTACCGGAATCGCTGTGTGAAAGAGGCTGAAGTTGACGTGCCATTGGTCTCTTATATTAACGTTGTTCTGAAGCCTGTGCAATGATGTAGTTTCCTGACATCTGTCGACTGAACAGCGTTTTCTTGACTTGTTTTCGTGTTGTTGTTGCTCAATGGCATGGACGAGATTTTGTCTGGGTTTGACAAAAGGAGGGTGGGACGTGATTGGTGCTCGGGGCGGTGACTGAAGGCGGTGACTGAGTAGATCGGACGTCACATCTTTACGGAAGTCACAGCGGCTCGTGAAAAGAAACAGCTACTTTAAGCAGGCTGTGTGCAGTTTACTGTGGATTGACAGCTTTGAAACTCATATGGTAGTTACATAGCCCCTAAACCTCAGTTATCATGAAAAAAGCCAGGAAATTTCGATTTTGACAATATGGGACCTTTAAGTCAAGAGTCAAATTGCCCAACTAAAGCAAACAGTTCTCACCACAATGGTGACATCAAACCAAACTATTACTTTCAAACAGAAATCAGCATCTAAACCTCTGTTAATCTCAATAAGACCTTTTGTAAATGTATGACAGAAATAAAGTCAGTCAGGTTTATAATAAGTGAAGCTGGTAATGCTGTGTTTGGGTTTATTTAATGAAGTTGGAGCTTTAATCAAACAAAGGTTGGGTTTCAACCAAAATTTGACATCTGAGCAATATTAGAGTCCACATTCAATATCCAGTGGGAAGCTTCCCGATTAAATCTATATTAAAATGTTGAGGGGATAATGTTCTAATAATGTTATCAATAAATATTTGTAGAATGTTTAAGAGAATGTTATCCTACCTTGTAGGAAAATATTCTGGAAACTGAAATAAAACTTGCCGCTAGAACATTACCAGGACCAAGCATAATGTTCTCGGAACATTCTTAGAACAAAAAAAGGCTGGTATGTCTGTTTCACCGGGCTCTGATCTCCAGACTGTCATCTGTCCATGCTCCATTCTTTGTCACCTTCTCACTGTCCTGTTCTGTTTCACGCCTTCTGCTCCATGACTGTTGGTGCTCTTCCACAGCCTTGCAATTATTCTATGGTCTATGTGGAGGCCAGTGTCTGGGTCCCTGACTGCACAAAGACAACTGCTCCCCAATTCAGGACTGGGTCTACTATAATTCCAAGGCCCAGGTCCAACAGATTGAGATCCACCACTGCTCCAGTGCTCAGGTCAGGACTGCCACCGCCACTGCCATGCCAGGTCTGGAAACAACTAGATCAACTCTTTATCTTGTTGAGATTTGTTTACATTTTGTTGGATATTTTATGGAGCACTGTCATCTGTATGTTCTCCCTCTACAATGTACTGCATATACTGTATAAATGGGTCATTCAGTAATAGTTTAGTCTCCCAAAGTTTCAACAAAGTGGTTGTTCACCAAAATTATTTGTTTGAAGATTGGTATGGAACACTTTGGTATGCCCATTATAATTAATTTATTTTAATATTTTTTAGCATAAAATATATATATTATATATATATATATATATATATATATATATATATATATATAT
>NC_133385.1:37780368-37798639 GCF_049309525.1 Garra rufa | reverse complement strand
ATATATATATATATATATATATATATATATATATATATATATATATATATATATATATATATATATATATATATATATATATATATATATATATATATATATATATATATATATTCTGTGGCCGTAATAATTTAGACTCGGCTCATATGTGACATTTATTTACTAGAAATGACATCATTCAGGTCTCTTTAATAGTGCTGCAGAAAACAGTTAGTAGTATCATACTTCTTATTCATATTTTTGAGGCATATTATAGTCAGGGAGGGTATTGTCAAGCTTAACAGCTCAACCCTGTCACATAAAATTAAAATTAAGATTAAGAAAATTGTTATTTTTCAATATTTTATTTTAATCCATAAGTATATACAATGTACTTATTTTATTGCTGCCATATCCTAACTACATGAGGAGCAGTGGCCATTTTAAGTGAAAAACCTCAACTCTGTCACACTCAACCCCATCACAAATATATGTATTTCTCATTGTTACGGGGTTGTAAACTTGTGACACATGAGTTATTTACGTAATTTATTATAATTTATTTATAAATAGATGGTTTCAGTAAATATATATTTACCAAAATCATGACAACTCAAGATGTAAGGGGACAATATGAGAGAGAAACAAAACCAAAAATTAAAATTGAAGGCAATCTATCCCTTTATGTGTTACAGATTGAAACCCTGTCACACCTTGTCACATTCATAAAAATGTAGGGAAGACAATTAAGAATGAAAGCATTTCTTACTGATTACTATCTGACATGTTGGGGACTAAAACAATAAAATGTAACCATGGTTCCCCAAGGAAATGAGACGCTGCGTCGGAAAACGCTATGAGATCTTCTTCAGCATGACCGCACGAATCATGTGTGAAATCAGTCAAATGGAGAAGCGAGATGTCACGGGCGGGTGGCGTAGCGACCGGTAAGCCCAAAAGCACGTGCAGAGTGAACAGCATTAGCTTAGAAAATGAAGCAAGCGCTGCAGGGATGCTGGAAGTATGGCACTGAGATGCAGAGTTCCATTCCCTCTGGGAACCATGGTTACATGCGTAACCTGAGACGTTCCCCTTCAAGAACTCAAGCTGCATCGGAAAACACTATAGAAACAAAATGCCCACGCCACCAGACTCACTGGACACATACAATTAAGCTTCTGCTAGTCAAGGTGATTTACAAAGAGCCTCAAGCACCACAGCCAGGTCCCACTGGGGGACGCAAAAGCATACCAGAGGTCTCAGTGCACCGTGGAGGAAACGTGTCACAAGGGGGTCTCTGCTCACGGAAATACTACCAAAAAGGGTGTGGTAGGCCGCAATGGCCACCACGTAGACCTGCGGAGAGACAGGCCTGCAGGAACTGCAGGGGCCGGATTCACGAAACATTCTTAAGAAGAAATTTCTTCTTAACTGCCATTTTCTTCTTATTTTTTAAAATAAGAAAAAAGTTAAGAATATTTTGTATTCCCAAAAAAATCATCTTAAGAATATTCTTATCTTTTTACTTAAGATTGTTCTTAAGACAAAAATTAAGAAAATTCAAATTCTTGAAAAGAATCTTCTTAAAAACCATCGTAAATAACTTTGTAAAGTTAGGATAGCCCGAGGCTTGTCTTAAATCCCAAATAGTAAGAATTATTTAATTAATTGATTGGGTTATTTCAAATTAACTGTTATATTTAAGCATTGCAACACTACTAGCTACATATAATACATATTAGGACTATTATTAGAGATGAGCAAGAGTTCGCTGAAGTGACAGCAATGACTGATAATGTAAACAATGATCTGTCATGATTAGCCTATGTATGACCTACTTTTTCCCGATATCAAAACTTAGTAGCAACTCGACAAAATCGAGTCAGATAGGGAGATTTAATAAAAAAATAAATAAATACGACATAATCTTTGGCCGTATTTAGCGCATGTGCAGGACGCGTTTGCTGTAGCAGCGCACACACATAACGGAAGTGTTCATTCAGACGAGGGAACAAAATACAACACAAAAGTGAATAAACTGATTGCCAAAGCTTAAGACAGACCCTTTAAAAGTAATGGTTCAAAAACACAGCGCATTAAAAACATGAAGCCGAGCGCCAGACACGGTCGTGACGAAAATGTGCGTGCTTATGATTATTAGGATAATCTGCAGAAACCGCAAAAAAGACGTTGAAGTGTTTATAAATGCGTCTTCAACCATGTATTCACTCAGATAGATGTATTATTTTTTTTCTTAAGAAAGAAATTAAGATGTTCTTAAGAACATATTTGAGAACATCTTAAGATTTTTTCAAGAATTGCACTTAAGAACATTCTTATGAACTTCTTAGAATTTATCTTAAGAAATTTCTTAATTTATTTCTTAAGAAGATATTCGTGAATCCGGCCCCAGCACTGTACCAACTGGGCAGTTAACTGGGTTGAGCTGGCAGTCTCCACACCAAGAAGTGAAAAGTTTCCACTTCAAGGTGTACAGTTTCCTTGTAGAAGGAGCTCTGGTTTGGAGGATGGTCTCAACAACCTCGGTTGAAAGATCGGAAGCGATGAGATGCGCCCCCTCAGCGGCCACACCCACAGCTTCCTCAACTCCGGGCGGGGGTGGAAGACGGTGCCCACCGCCTGTGAGAGGAGATCCCTCCTGACGGGAATTATCCGTGGAGAGCAGTCAAGAAGGGAAATCAGGTCCGAGAACCATACTCAGCCTGGCCAGAACAGGGCTACTAGCAGCAGCGAAACACCTACTCTTCTCCAGAACTCCCGGAAGCAGAGCAAGAACGCAGACCTCCCTGGTGATTGATGTAAGAGACCACCGCTGTGTTGTCTGTGTGCATCAACACATGGTGATCTCTTAGGTCTGGGAGAAAGTGCTTCAGAGCCTGAAACATGGCCAGCATCTCTAGGCAATTGATGTGCCATGTGAGATGGTGACATCTCCACGGAGCACGGCCCGAGCGGCCACTCATGACTGCTCCCCAACCGGCCACTAGCATTACGCAGCGACAAGGAGCTCCTAGCACTGGGCCCTGAGACAAAAACCACGGTTTCCTATACATGTCCAAGGCACAAAGGCATTGCTGCGTGACCTTGAGCATGCAAAGCGGATTTTCCCTCGGTGCCCTGAAGCGGCGAACCGGCAGGGGACAGCCAAACTAGCTGTTCTAGAGACCTCCGTAGACCTCCCAGTACTGCTACTTTCCCGTGCGGTAGCTGAGAGAAAAGCTTGCCGGAGACCACTGCACACTAAAGCACCATGGGTGGCAGGGTTGGCAGATTAATCTCTTGAGGGCACTGTATGATGAGGTGTGAACCATTCTTCCCCAGAGGGGCCTGCCCTCAAAAGTCCTAGGCACGAAGGTCACGACTTCTTCAGGGTTTTCTTGGCCTGAAGAACAACCCTCAGTTCTGTCTTCGGCTTCGAAGAACCCCGTTTTAGACCGCCGCTTTAGCCTTGGGGGGGACTAGCGTCACCGAACAGGACAGAAGGCGCAAGTGGGTCCTGCAAGATCCTGTCCTTCTCTTTAATCTCGGACAGGGTCAACCACAGATACTTCTCCGCCGCCACCAGTGCTGCTATAGACCTGCCAATATCACAGCTTTTTGGTGGCGCAGAGAGACAGATGAGCAGTTTGTGTGAGCTCGGTGACAGCATCAGAATTAATCACCTCGCCTTCGTCCAGCTCTTTTAGCAGGTCAGCTTGGTAAGCTTGCAACACCGCCATGGTGTGCAAGCAAGCACCAGCCTGACCTACTGTAACCCTTGCCCACCAGCACTGAGGTGGTCCGCACCGGCTTGGAAGGCAACGCCGGAGACTTCAGGGATGATGCCATGCCGTTACTACATAGCGTTTTCCGACGCAGCTTGAGTTCCTGAAGGGGAATTGTAGTTTTAGTTAAACTTCTAAATGAAAACTATTTTTTACAAAAATAAAGAGACCATAGACACACAATTTGTGTATTTTTAGCTTCAGTCCTGTAAAAATGTAAAAAATATGATAAATGTTACATTTGTTATCATTAAATTGACCAGTAAGTAGATGTTTGTTTTTATAAGAAGTTCTGTGTAAAATTCTTTTCTAAACCAATCCCATTTTGTCCGTTACGGGGTTGAGAAAAAAAAGGTGTCTAAATCAAGAAAGAAAGAAAGAAAGAAAGAAAGAAAGAAAGAAAGAAAGAAAGAAAGAAAGAAAGAAAGAAAGAAAGAAAGAAAGAAAGAAAGAAAGAAAGAAAGAAAGAAAATAATAAAAGGTGATTAATGCCTGAGGTGGGAAAATATGATTTTTTGGAGGTTTGATATATGCCTAATTATGGGGTATTTAGAAAATGAAAAAAAAAACAAATGCTACCGAATCCCAGGAATGACCCATATACATTCAGTGCTTCATTTGTTGTCAACAACTTTTGTTTAAGGATGGTTATTCTTATTGTGTCAATAGGAAATAGCAATTTTAGAATTCCATGCATTTCTTTTGTAAATATTGCAATAGTCCAGTAAGACTAAGAGTTCCATAACATTATGTAAGGCCCACACAGAGATCTGATCTCACCATCATTAAAGTCAGTCTGGAATTGCAGAAAAAGACAGAAGCTACCGCTAATGAGCTAGAAGAATAGTGGAAACTTCTCCAGCTTGAAACAACTGAAGAACATCTCACATTTGCAACTGTGCTGTTGTGCAGAATATCAGACCAGCTATAACAGCTGTAGTTAGACTGGTCACTAATATTCAGTACAATAGCACTCGTCTGACATCACTTAAATATATGCGTGCTTGAGCGAAAGTTCAGGAGAAGCTCATCAGTGCTCAAGGCATCTTTGCTCCTATGTGTTACTGTGGTTTGTTGCTAATGTGTGTGTGTGGGCTCGGGGCACCACTGCATTAGTGTGGCTGGGTGTTAGTGGGCGAGAGTGTGTGTGGGTGCTGCGAATTGGCAGGTACAACAATGTGCTGTGTGGGCGAAAGAGAGAACGCTTTGAAAATGGAGTGAAGGGGTGAAATGAGGCAGTGAATGTGGAGGAGGATCAAAGAAACCACATTAATTAATAGAAAAGGGAATATATGCATCAACTGTTTCCAAAGACCCCTGATGAAAATTAATTTGTAATGCCCCCTGTGTGTTTGCTCTGTTACAAATACACTTTTAATAATAATTTTCAACTTTGGTCATTTGTTGCATTACTTCACTTAATTGTTCAGGTCAGTTATGAATATCAGTGTCCAAATATTGCTAGCATCCAGTATGAGCACATTTTAATTTTGTGTACTTTCATCACACCATTAAAATGACACCCCACTCCTTCAAGCTTCCTGTCCATTTGAGCTCCAGAACCAGCAAATTCATTCGGTTGGCAAAATCTCAACAATAATGTACAGAGAAAAGAACTTGATGTACAAGCCAAGATATTTTTGCCTTGTTTTCCAAAAAATTGTTTACTTTTACTGTGTTCGTGGTAGTCACCTTCCACTAAATGTGTGTCAAGTATACTCATTAAAATGCAAGTGGACTCCTTTCAATATTTGAATAACTGCTAATGAAAAGTGTTTGACATTTAGCAGAGCTACTGATCAACAAAACACAAAGAAACCACACAGAAAAACATCCAGCAGGATCTGAAAATATAACCTTAATAAACACGGAGGAAGAGATTTTTTACCTGCTGATATGAAGACTGCATGTCCATGATAACCACAGCAGACGAGAGTGCAGAGTGAGGAGAGAAACATTCACCACTCCTGCCTCTCTCGCTCTCTCTCTCTCTCTCTCTCTCACTCACCAACATATTATGTAAGGGATAATGTAAGATCCGCCAGTCATAACCACACAAAATAAACCCGACGGGGTGATCAGGTCGCCTACGCCAAGTAGGGTCATTTATTACACAGCCACTCATCAAGTAAATTATTAAACAGATTTGAAAAATTGAAGTTTAACTTTTTATATTTTATAGATTTTTATATTTTGAAGTTTAACTATTTATTACATGAGAAGAAAGAGATCACGACATGATTCCAAGAGACTTGAAAGCTTAGAAATCACTTGCTTGACGGTCAATAGCCAATTATACTGCATGTTTTAGTGTTTATTATTAATATGTCCACAGAATGCACATATATAATGATGTATAATGTTCCATCTTTCAGACATTTCACAGACTAAAGCTTCTGTAGAGTCTTTATAGTTAGTGATGTGGTCTTGTAAAGCATCCACCATACACTTTATGTGATTCGTGTGGGTTGGTGGGTGGGTTGAAAGGGGCTGGGGACATAAACACATCACACAAAAACATCCACACATCCATTCTCATACATACATGTCTTGTGGGGATATAAGCGCTTCAGGACACTGATCTTCTGTTCTAGTGTGGATACATTGGGAAAATCTGTTACTAATAGTGACTATGTAATGAAATCAGGAGGCAAGCGATAAACACTGAACAAGAGTTTATCTGCTTAGAAATGTGCAGCCTGAAGAAGAAAAAAGAAACTACATTAGAGCTGATGCTACTGGAATAACATTGTGACTCGGTTTACGTCCAGGGATTTTGTAAATAGTGTTGCAAATATTAAACACCTATGTGAATATTACATATTAATCAAAGGCTCTACACCTTTACAACTTTCTTTGGGATGTCTGACCTGCACTGAGGTGCTTTGTTCCTTGTAGCTGTATTCACAAATCAAGGTTTGTTAAAGGAGTCATCGGATGCAAAACCACCCTACAATGATAGAAATCCAGCCAGTGGTATTTTTTTTAATCTTTAAAAGTAATATCCCCTTTTTAAAATCAAGTCATTCTCAGCTTCTTTTTGGATGCATTGGCCGCTCCCACGATAGTTGATTGACATGAGTGCCTTTCCTTAGATCCGCCCTCACCGAGCTCAAACAGTTCGACTCAGATTGCCATTGTGCGCTGCGTTCTCAAAATTCTGGCAATTTGATAATACCTAGAATATCAAAATCAACTGCCGGCGGCAGATCATTTTCTTATCTAGCGCCTAAACTCTGGAACAATCTACCTAACACTGTTCGGGAGGCAGACACACTCTGTCAGTTTAAATCTAGATTAAAGACACATCTCTTTAACCTGGCTTACACATAAAATCATTAACACATTTCTATAATTCAAATCCGTTAAAGGATTGTTAGGCTGCATTAATTAGGTCAACCGGAACCGAAAACACCTCCCATAACACCTGATGCACTCGTTGCATCGTAAAAAGAATGGCATCTACGCTAATATTAGTCTGTTTCATTCTTATTCCGAGGTCACCGTAGCCACCAGACCCAGCCTGTATCCAGATCAGATGGTCACTCCAGTCCCCCGGATCCAGTCCGTACCCAGCTTAGATCATGGATCACCACCTGGAGATGACTTCAATAGCCGTGGATGTCAACCAGATGAGCTCCAAGGCGGATCATCAATAAAGACCTCGCCAACCTTGACGGCCATTGGCACTACACCACAGGATCCTGATGAGTTCTCTACAATCAGACATTGGTACAAACTGTTGTTTGGTCTGGCCAGAGGAGAACTGGTCCCCCGACTGAGCCTGGTTTCTCCCAAGGTTTTTTTCTCCATTTCTGTCACCTGTGGAGTTTTGGTTCCTTGCCGCTGTCGCCTCTGGCTTGCTTAGTTGGGGACATTTTCCAGCGATATCGTATACTATTTGAACTGAACTGACGATGATATCACTGAATTCATTGATGAACTGCCTTTAACTGAAAATTGATTGTTACAATAATGCGTTACTTACACACTATTGTGCTGTTTAAATACTGTGCAGTTGCTTTGACACAATCTGTATTGTAAAAGGCGCTATATAAATAAAGGTGACTTGACTTGACTTGACTTGACTTGTGTGACTCAGACACAGGGGAAGACAAGAATGTCTCCGATTGAGTGATTGAGGTGTTTTGTTGTTGGATGTAATAATGACCACAGCATCTGAGCCGCTGAAGATGCAGAGGATTCGTTTTTAAAAGGAAAGTGCCGATTCCGATCTACATATGCATCTACTTTCGTGTGAATCATTCGTGATGCAGCTTCACCCACAGCAGAGTGAGTATAAGGTTTTTTTATGCATCTTTGCAAATGGCCTTTCTTAATAATGTGCTAGGCTAAATGCAGCTAAACATGGCAAAAGTAACATTTCAGCTTGCCATCCCACGGCAGAGCTCATTAGCATTTAAAGGAACGTGCAACAGAGCTCGCTCTAAAAAGGGCTGATTTGAAAATATAAAGAGTTTTTTTCTATTACCATTGAGACATTTTAACCAAAGTATGTTATAGACTTCTCATTAAGACCCTAAAAAATCATATCAACTTGTGGAAATTGGGCATCCGATGACCACTTTAAAGAAACTGTCTATGGAGAAATGCATTGTTAGGCATGTACTGTTGTACACAAATTTTGGTTGGAGTGAATGTTAGCAGCTTAGCACTGAAATAAACATAAGCTGCAGTGTTTTTAAATCAAACACTACCCTAATAGCACACGTACACCTCATAGACGTCTATTTGACATCTGCATTTACATCTGCAAGACATCTGCAAGAGGTAGTTTGCTCATCTGCAGTACGTCTATTGGACGTTTCCTATCAGATGTCAAATAGACATCTAGATGTATTTAAGATGTTTATGAATTATAGTGTATGTAAAACTGACATCTTACAGACATCTGCCAGACATTTGTACACAGCAGATGCTTTCAAGATCAAGAGATCTTTAACAGACATCTTGCAAACATACATGTTCCTGATAGCACACGTACATCTCGGAGACGTCTATTTGACATCTTGCATTTACATCTGCAAGACGTGGTTTGCTCATCTGCAATATGTCTATTGGACGTTTCCTATCGGATGTCAAAGAGATGTCTAATAGATTTCTTTAAGATGTTTATGAATTTGAATGTACCCAGATAACACACGTACGTCTACAAGATGTCTGTTAAAGATCTCTTGATCTGGAAAGCATCTGCTGTGTACAAACGTCTGGCAGATGTCTGTAAGATGTCAGTTTTACATACATTCTAATTCATAAATAACTTAAAGACATCTAATAGTCATTTATTTGACATCTGATAGGAAACGTCCAATAGACATATTGCAGATGAGCAAACTATGTCTTGCAGATGTAAATGCAGATGTCAAATAGACATCTATGAGATGTACGTGTGCTAATAGGTTATGTAAAACTGACATCTTACACTACTAGACGTTTGTACACAGCAGACACTTTCCAGATCAAGAGAACTTTAACAGACATCTTGCAGACGTGCGTGTGTTATCTGGGGTGGTATCGGGGGTAGTGAAAAAACATGAAAATACACAAATAATTAAATAAATTGAAAAGTGACGACACTTCAAATAAAGATTGTATCAATTACAACATAAAAGTGATTGATGAAAAAGAAAAAGAAAACATTGATTCATTCAGGAATGAAACAAGTGACTTCTTTATGAGCCAGTCCTTGAATCATTAGTTCTTAGTTTTTAATTTTAACTTTATTTTTTTTAGACGGCAGCAATTTTAGTAGAAACTTTATTTAGTTTAGTTTTAGTTTAGTTTTTTTTTTTTCTCAGAATCATGGTAGGAGAATAGCTAGTCATTATCCACATGTAATGTAAACAAATAAATGACTTCAATTATAGATAAAACATCAATGAGGTCATTTATTTTGTGCTGAGTATTCTACAAATATGTGTACAAATTTATGTGCTTAATAAAAACACCCTGCAATTGTACTTTTGCAATACTAAATTGGTAAAGTGTGCTAAATCTGAACAGCTAATATTGTTCTTAATGCACTTTAGTTTAATTTAATTTAATTTTAATTTAATTTCATTGAAATAATTGTGTGGAAGTAGTGCTGAGATATAGCTACTGTGGTAAAGTCGAACTGTTGCAAGTATACTTTAAATATCTTGCATTAAAGACATACAAAATGTATTATACAGAGATCATACATTCTTTATTAATAGTGATATTAAAACACATATTACGCATAATATTAAAATGTGCATTGTGCAATAACAAAATACTCCAAATTAAATAAATTATTATTTTATATCAGTAAGTGATATGTTAATAAATAAGTTAATAGATTTGAATTTTATTTTTTTAATGGGGCTAATCCCCTTATCTCTCCTAACTTTAGCAACGCCCCTGGTGTAAAATACAGTAATGTGTAAAATACACAATAAACAGCAGTAAAGTTATAATTGAATGATTCTGAGGAAACTTTCCCAAATTAGTCTTTGTGGCTAGCGATAGATTTCAACAGATGCAGTAGATTTAAAGCTTTACATCTATTTTATTGATCTAAGTGTTTTTTCAGTGTCATAAACGCAAGTTATCTGACTACATATTTCGTTTCTATATTAAATGCCTTTTTTAAAACGAGGCAGTAATTCCTATCATCAGACTTTCCTCTGGCAGTGCATTGTTGCTAAGCAACTAAATGGAAACGTACAGTAGAAATAGGACAGTTTGAGATTATAACACAGACAGGAAAAGCACACATACAGCAGGTGATGAATATGACAGTTAAAACCGAACAAAAACTATTTACTGCGTCATTACCAAGCACACTCAAGGCTGCTCTCATTTAAAAACAAAACTCCTCATAGTTCATACAGTATCAGAAGGATGCTTCAGTAAGTGTTGGCAGCACTTTACAAAAATCTCTACATGCAAACAGCCGCGTTTATAAAGACCTCGCCTCTCCTCTATAACCCCATGTGTCATCTCTGTGAGTTGTCATGCCAACAAATAATGAAATGCAAACGGTTTTGACCACTGTAGTTTTATATAACAGCACTCCTGAGAATGATAAGTAGATTATCAGTGTTGCAGATTCCTGAGTGTACTTACAATAAAGAAATAAATTAGCAGTCGTCATTCTTTGGCGATGAGCTGATTGTGACAGTCAGAGAATTGGTTTTGCAGTTATTAAACAGGACATGTGCTGCTGGTTAATGAGGTCTGTAGTGTGTGAGATACAGGCGATGACGGCTGCTCAAGCTCTGTCCTGTTTCAGCAGGGTTCGGATATCCAAATGCATTCAAAAGTATTCATGTATTTTGACAAAACACAATTTTTTTAAGTTTCATTTGACGTTCCAGGGACTGGAATGTCAATATTTAGGAGAGGGGGGCTTTTGGTGGTGAGGATTTGGAGCTAAAAGCTCAGATGTCACAAAATCCACCCAGCTATGATTACTTCTTGGTATCTTTTGGACTTTAGGCTTTAAAGATACGTCAACCCAAAATGCTCCTGATAAACTTAAAGGAGTAGTTCACTTCCAGAACAAAAATTTACAGATAATTTACTCACCCCGTTGTCATCCAAGATGTTCATGTGTTTCTTTCTTCAGTCGTAAAGAAATTATGTTTTTGGAGGAAAACATTTCAGGATTCCTCTCCATATAGTGGACTTCTATGGTGCCCCCGAGTTTGAACTTCCAAAATGCAGTTTAAATGATCCCAGCTGAGGAAGAAGGGTCTTATCTAGCGACACAATTGGTTATTTAAAAAAAATCTTAAATGCTCATCTTGTCTAGCTCTGCGTGAACTCTGTGTATTCCGGATGGTTCAAGACAGTTAGGGTATGTCGAAAAACTCCCAATGCATTTTCTCCTCCAACTTCAAATTTTTTTTTGTAAAGGGCGTTTGACCTTCTTTGCATGTTCACTTTGTAAACACTGGATTGGTACTTCTGCGGCGATGTAGGATGAAGTTGAGGGAGAAAATGAGATGTGAGTTTTTCAACATACCCTAACTGTATTAAACTGGAATACACAGAGTTCACACAGAGATAGACAAGCCTTTGAGGTTGAAAAGTATATAAATTGTAATTTATTTTAGAAAATAACCAATCGTTTTGATAGATTTATAGCCTTTTGAAGCTGCATTTGAACTGCATTTTGGAAGTTCAAACTCGGGGGCACCATGGAGTACTTATTTCAGTGTTTTATTTTTAATAAATTTGTAAAATTTGCAAATTTTTGCTTTGTCATTATTATGGTGTATGGAGTGTGAATATTACAAATGTATTAAAAATAAAACACTGAAATAAGTACATTGCATAAGTATTCATACCCTTAACTCAGTACATAGTTGAAGCACCTTTACAGCCTCAAGTCTTTTTGGGTCTGATGTGACAAGCTTTGCACATCTGCATTTGGCAATTATCTGCCATTCTTTGCCTCACCTTTTCTCCTCTTAAGCTCTGTCAGCTTGGATGGCAGACATTTTCTAGAGTCCTAGTTGTTCCAGTCGTCTTCCATTAAGGATAATGCTTCTGTCAACCTTCCCAGTGTTGTTTTCGTCAACGATGACGATGACGAAATCATTTAGTTGACGCCACTTTTTTTCATGACGATAACGAAACGATGACAAGATAAAAATGGCTCGTTGATGACTAAAACATGACGAGACGTGTGTGAGTTTTCGTTGACGAGGCGAGAATAGACGAAAATGTTAGTGGGTGGTCCATCAGACGTTTAAAATGCATGACATTTCTGCTTATTGTGCATGCCAATTAAAACTGAAAAAGTATCTGCCGCTATGGCAAGCCGTTTTAGCATTAAATACTCTTTGCCATACTAGTAGGCTATGGCAAGCCGTTTTAGCATTCTATCCTTGTTTGGTTACGCCCACCACCTGGCGTGCAGCGCACAACGTGCTCAACATGTCACATTGTTGTCACTCAGACAGACAGACGATTAACCATGATGGCGGCAGTTTGCACACAGGGTGGTCGCAAATGGCGAGAGGACCTATGGGTGTATTTCAAATATATGTCTATTATGTCTAAAACCATTCCTTCATTATTGTAATTATTGGTGAAAATAGTCGATCCGGAAGCTCACATTGTGTTGAACTATAGATCTGCTATTTTCACAACTTATAAGTGACACTACCCAACAGCAAAATACTTACTGACCTACATTAATTTGTTAAAAGACTACTTTTTCCCATTTTTTTGACTAAAACTAGACTAAAACCTTTTTGACTTTTCGTCGACTAAAATTGGACAAAAACTATCACATATAGAAGTGACTAAAATTTGACTAAAACTAATAAGCATTTTAGTCCAAAAGACTAAAACGTACTCGGTTACTAACGTAACCTCTGTTCTCTCTAGAGAGGGAACGAGTACTGCGTAAGTATCTTACGCTAGGGGAAAATCCTTTTCTGCGAGATATTGAAGCCAAAAATTATCCATAATTTTGAAATAATGTAAAGCGCGTTGCAGCAGCATACAGACATAGGCGAAACAGCTTGCGCGCCTATTGGCTGCTCTGAGGCAACTGCAGCAGCCTATTAGAGCGAGGCCTGACGCGATGCCAGATCCAATGGGGGCATTTCGCGCCCTTTGCGTCGCTTCGCGCCCTTTTCGTAGCTTCCCGCCTAAAAGGGCGTGGTCTAGACCTATAAAGATCGCTCGTAGGCAGCTATTATCTGGTTTTTCATCATCGAAGCAACCAGAGCGTGCGCATGCACGGCAAGATACGCAGTACTCGTTCCCTCTCTAGAGAGAACAGAGGTTACGTTAGTAACCGAGTACGTTCTCTTACGAGAGGTCTCTCGTACTGCGTAAGTATCTTACGCTAGGGGACCCAGTGTAAAACGCCGTGCATGCTGAGATCTGACACCAAAGACCCAAGGGCGAAAGCCCGGGGTTCATACAGTTCATAATCACCTATAGAACTCACAGGGAGTCCGGGGAAGAGGGAGGGGCAACGCCGCACTCTTCCACATAGTGCAGAATCACTCAGACGCTAAGTAAACGTACATACAGGGCGGGGTTACGGCCTGAGCTGACGTAAGAATAAGGGTCTTCACACAGTTTGCCCAGACACATCTCGTGCTATTACTTTCACTGTCGACCCTAGAGCTGTGCTCAGTAGACGCAGCATTCCGAGCTGATAACATCAGGTCAGACAACACTGAACATCTAGACTGACAGCAATCTGGCCTGTAAGGCGGGAACCTCCAGGTTGTAAAACCTTATAAATGTAGACGGAGAGGCCCAGCCCGCCGCCGTACAAATATCTTGCAAGGCAATCCCACTCGACCAAGCCACGATGAGGCCACGCCCCTCGTGGAATGTGCTCTGACACCCAGCGGGCACTGCATGCCCTTGGAAGCATATGCCAACGCAATAGCATCAACTATCCATCTGGATAAGCTCTGTTTCGACGCGGCCAGTCCCTTGGGACGCCCGTAAAACGAAACAAAAAGCTGCTCTGTCTGTCTAAAAGCAGACGAGCGAGACACGTAAGCTCGTAATGCCCTGACTGGGCATAGGAGGCTCGCGTCCGTTTCCTCATCATTGACCGGTAGGGCTGACAGCGCGATGACCTGTGCCCTAAACGGTGTGTCGAGTGATTTTGGAACGTAACCATGTTTGGGTTTGAGTATGACTTTAGAGTCATTAGGTCCAAATTCCATGCACGTCGCGCTCACAGAGAGTGCGTGCAAATCCCCTATGCGCTTCACTGAAGCGAGAGCCAGCAGAAACACAGTCTTAAGAGACAGGTATTTCAAATCAATCGTCTGCAGAGGCTCGAATGGTCCACCTTTCATGGCCTCTAGTACCACAGAAAGGTCCCATACGGGGACTGAGGGAGGTCTGGGGGGATTTAGTCTTCTAGCTCCCCTCAGGAAGCGAATAACTAAATCGTTCCTTCCTATTGACTGACCTAGCGTTGTGCTCGAAAACGCTGTTATGGCCGCCACATAGACTTTGAGCGTGGACGGGGTTCTGCCCTTGTCCAGCAGCTCTTGTAGAAAGGAAAGCACCTCCATCACACCACAGTTAGTAGGTGACGAGCCGCGGGCTGGGCACCAGCCCGAAAACACTGACCATTTTGAGGAATAGAGCCGTCTCGTAGAAGGGGCTCTAGCCTGCGTGATCGTGTTTAATACTCCTTTAGGGAGTTCATCATATATTCGCTGGTGGCCCAGACATGAAGGGAGCACAGCTCTGGGTGAGGATGCCAAATCGAGCCGCTGGCCTGAGAGAGAAGGTCTCTCCTCACTGGTATCGGCCACGGGGCAGTGCTCTTCAGCTGCATCAGCGCTGGGAACCAGGGCTGGTTTTCCCAAAACGGCGCTATCAGCAGTATTGAACATCCTTTTTCCCTGACCCTCTCTATCACCTGAGGTAGGAGAGAGACGGGGGGAAAAGCATAGAGATGACGGCGGGGCCATTCGTGGGCCAGCGCGTCTCTGCTTTTTGAGTAAAATTCCAGACAGTGAGCGTTGTTCGGAGACGCAAACAGGTCTACTTCCGCTCTGCCGAATTTTTTTCCACAGTAGTTGTACTGTCTGTGGGTGTAGAGACCATTCGCCTGCTGGAACATTGTTCCTGGACAGTCTGTCTGGCCCTATGTTTAGAAGCCCCGGCACATGCGCTGCTTTCAGCGAGCGCAGGTTGCGCTGAGCCCATACCAGGAGGCGTTCTGCAAGTCTGTATAGGTTTTTTGACCTGAGACCGCCCTGGCGATTTATATAGGAAACCACTGACATGTTGTCCGAGCGGACTAGTACATGGTTTCCTTTTATTTGGGGACAGAAGCGCATCAGCGCGTTCTGTATACTGCCAGCATTTCGAGGCAGTTGATATGCAGGAGCTTTTCCCGTTCTGACCACTGGCCAAAAGACGGTCTGCCCTCGAGCAGAGCCCCCCATCCCGAGGTGGACGCGTCCGTAGACACCACTTTTATTTTCGAGGAAGTCCCCAGGCTTACACCTAACTGGTACCAGTCGATTGCTCTCCACGGTTTCAGGGCTGTGACACATTTCTGATTGACCGTGATACATAGCAGACCCAGCTGCAGAACTGATTATGCTGAGGCCATGAGACCCAGCATTTTCTGAAATTTTTTGAGCGGGACAGACGCGCCGCAGCGGAACGAGCCCGCTGTGCACTGAATGTCTGCTGCGCGCTGTGGTGACAGCCGCGCTATCATTGACAGCGAGTCCAATTCTGTGCCCAGGAAGGTAGTTTTCTGACTGGGGGACAGGGAGCTCTTCGCCCAATTGACTCTGAGACCCAAATTCTCGAGGTGATCGAGTAACATGGTCGTATGCTGTACAAGCACTGAGCGAGACTGCGCTAGAATCAGCCAATCGTCCAAATAGTTCAGAATGCGCACGCCTTTCAGTCTGAGAGGAACGAGCGCTGCATCCATGCACTTCGTAAATGTACGGGGTGCCTGGGACAAACCGAACGGCAGGACTGTGTACTGATATGCCTGGCCCTCGAAGGCGAATCTCAAAAATCGCCTGTGACGTGACGCTATCTGTATTTGAAAATACGCGTCTTTCAGATCCACTGACACGAACCAGTCTCCTTGGCGAACTTGCGCGAGGATTTTTCTGGTCGTGAGCATCCTGAACCGACGCTTCACCAGCGCTTTGTTCAGTTGCCTTAGATCTAATATGGGTCTGTGACCACCGTCTTTTTTCGGTACCAGGAAATATCTGCTGTACAGCCCCCCTTCGCTTTGAGCTTGAGAAAGGGGCTCTATGACCCCTTTGCTCAATAGTTTCGCCACTTCGGCTCGAAGCAGGTGTGCTGCTTCTGTCTGCATTGTGGTCTCGACGCGCGCTGTATAGCGGCACGGGCGTCGGTGAAACTGTAGCGAATAGCCTCCTTTTATAATGTCCAGCACCCATTTCGAGACCCCTGGAAGCTTTTCCATGCGTTTGCATGAATAGCTAGAGGTTGAATACGAAGCGCGCTCCGTTCTATCCGTATAATGGAGTGGTTTCGGTATGCTGTGGCACCAGAGACGTGCTCGTGACATTCGGGGCGTGGGGCACGCTGATAGCGGGAACTATTATGTCTGTGTGTGGATGTGTTTGTGTGGCAACAGGCACATTTAACACACTGCAAACACCGTTCGCCTGCATACACGTTAGTTTCGTTTTTACAGAAACCTTTTGACGTGCATAATGTGATGTCTGTGGGCACTGTGAAGTGGGCACGTTTACCACATGTGAAGCGCAATCGATCTGAGCCGATTTTATGTGCGCAGGGTCTGTATGACAGGTTGTGCTTGTGTGTAGAAATGGGCACTGGGGAGTGGGCATTTTTGACTACACGTGAAACACCATCGGCCGTGGCCGGGACTCCAGAAAATACACTCTATTGGGGGTTTATCTGGGTAGCCGTGAAAACAACCTTTGTGTGCAGGCAAGCGGGCGACAGAACCGGCTTGTTGGCTGCAGCAAACACTGGAACAGTCACATTTAACACACTCCAAACATCGTTCGCTTGCATGGAGCGAATGCACGCTGATTTCATGCAAAACGTGCTCGTGACATTTGAGGCATGGGGCACGCTGATAGCGGGAACTACTATGTCTGTGTGTGGATGTGGCTGTGGGGCAGCGGGCACATTTAACACACTCCAAACAACGTTCGCCTGCGTAGAGCGAATGCACTTTTGGTTTCGTTTTCACAGAAACCGTTTGACGTGCATAATGTGGTGTCTGTGGCCACTGTGAAGCGGGCACATTTACCACGTGTGAAGCGCAATCGATCTGAGTCGATTTTATGTGCGCTGTGCTTGTGTGTAGAGATGAGCACTGGTTAGTGGGCATTCTTACACGTGAAACACCATCGGCCGTGGCCGGTTATGAAGCGCAATCGATCTGTGTCGATTTTATGTGCGCTGTGCTTGTGTGTAGAGATGAGCACTGGTTAGTGGGCATTCTTACGACACTGAAACACCATCGGCCGTGGCCGGTTGTGAAGCGCAATCGATCTGTGTCGATTTTATGTGCGCTGTGCTTGTGTGTAGAGATGAGCACTGGTTAGTGGGCATTCTTACGACACGTGAAACACCATCGGCCGTGGCCGGGACACCAGACAATACACTTTATTGGGGTTTATCTGTGTAGCCGTGGGAACGACTTTTGTGTGCAGGCAAACGGGCGACGGAGCCGGTTTGTTGGCTGCAGAAAACACTGGAACAGTCACATTTCCTGGAACTGGACGAGCGAATAACTTTGGTGGGGGTCCGGCAACAGCGGGACTCGTACACCGTCGTTTTCCTATTTGTGCTAGGACGATTTCGGAGGCTCAGGTTTCAACTCAATCCTGGGCCGCGGGCCGCGTCTGGCGGGGCGGCGGCCAGACGAGAAAAACGTCAGAAAGCGTTAACCACGGGTGCCTCTCAGCAATGGTGAGAGACCATGTTACGCAGCGCTGACGCGGCTAGGCGGCGGCGAAAGCGCGGCGGAGCAGGTTTGA
>NC_133385.1:37757287-37779868 GCF_049309525.1 Garra rufa | reverse complement strand
CTCAAGCTGCATCGGAAAACGCTATAGCAACAAAATGCCCACGCCACCAGACTCACTGGACACATACAATTAAGCTTCTGCTAGTCAAGGTGATTTACAAAGAGCCTCAAGCACCACAGCCAGGTCCCACTGGGGGACGCAAAAGCATACCAGAGGTCTCAGTGCACCGTGGAGGAAACGTGTCACAAGGGGCTCCAGCACTGTTCCAACTGGGCAGTTAACTGGGTTGAGCTGGCAGTCTCCACACCAAGAAGTGAAAAGTTTCCACTTCAAGGTGTACAGTTTCCTTGTAGAAGGAGCTCTGGTTTGGAGGATGGTCTCAACAACCTCGGTTGAAAGATCGGAAGCGATGAGATGCGCCCCCTCAGAGGCCACACCCACAGCTTCCTCAACTCCGGGCGGGGGTGGAAGACGGTGCCCACCGCCTGTGAGAGGAGATCCCTCCTGACGGGAATTATCCGTGGAGAGCAGTCAAGAAGGGAAATCAGGTCCGAGAACCATACTCAGCCTGGCCAGAACAGGGCTACTAGCAGCAGCGAAACACCTACTCTCTCCAGAACTCCCGGAAGCAGAGCAAGAACGCAGACCTCCCTGGTGATTGATGTAAGAGACCACCGCTGTGTTGTCTGTGTGCATCAACACATGGTGATCTCTTAGGTCTGGGAGAAAGTGCTTCAGAGCCTGAAACATGGCCAGCATCTCTAGGCAATTGATGTGCCATGTGAGATGGTGACATCTCCACGGAGCACGGCCCGAGCGGCCACTCATGACTGCTCCCCAACCGGCCACTAGCATTACGCAGCGACAAGGAGCTCCTAGCACTGGGCCCTGAGACAAAAACCACGGTTTCCTATACATGTCCAAGGCACAAAGGCATTGCTGCGTGACCTTGAGCATGCAAAGCGGATTTTCCCTCGGTGCCCTGAAGCGGCGAACCGGCAGGGGACAGCCAAACTAGCTGTTCTAGAGACCTCCGTAGACCTCCCAGTACTGCTACTTTCCCGTGCGGTAGCTGAGAGAAAAGCTTGCCGGAGACCACTGCACACTAAAGCACCATGGGTGGCAGGGTTGGCAGATTAATCTCTTGAGGGCACTGTATGATGAGGTGTAAACCATTCTTCCCCAGAGGGGCCTGCCCTCAAAAGTCCTGGGCACGAAGGTCACGACTTCTTCAGGGTTTTCTTGACCTGAAGAACAACCCTCAGTTCTGTCTTCGGCTTCGAAGAACCCCGTTTTAGACCGCCGCTTTAGCCTTGGGGGGGACGAGTGTCACCGAACAGGACAGAAGGCGCAAGTGGGTCCTGCAAGATCCTGTCCTTCTCTTTAATCTCGGTCAGGGTCAACCACAGATACTTTGTGGTTTTAGTTAAACTTCTAAATGAAAACTATTTTTTACAAAAATAAAGAGACCATAGGAAAGAAAGAAAGAAAGAAAGAAAGAAAGAAAGAAAGAAAGAAAGAAAGAAAGAAAAGGTGATTAATGCCTGAGGTGGGAAAATATGATTTTTTTGAGGTTTCATATATGCCTAATTATGGGGTATTTAGAAAATGAAAAAAAAAACAAAAAAACAAATGCTACCGAATCCCAGGAATGACCCACATACATTCAGTGCTTCATTTGTTGTCAACAACTTTTGTTTAAGGATGGTTATTCTTATTGTGTCAATAGGAAATAGCAATTTTAGGTTTCCATGCATTTCTTTTGTAAATATTGCAATAGTCCAGTAAGACTAAGAGTTCCATAACATTATGTAAGGCCCAAACAGAGATCTGATCTCACCATCATTAAAGTCAGTCTGGAATTGCAGAAAAAAACAGAAGCTACCGCTAATGAGCTAGAAGAATAGTGGCAACTTCTCCAGCTTGAAACAACTGAAAAACATCTCACATTTGCAACTGTGCTGTTGTGCAGAATATCAGACCAGCTATAACAGCTGTAGTTAGACTGGTCACTAATATTCAGTACAATAGCACTCGTCTGACATCACTTAAATATATGCGTGCTTGAGCGAAAGTTCAGGAGAAGCTCATCAGTGCTCAAGGCATCTTTGCTCCTATGTGTTACTGTGGTTTGTTGCTAATGTGTGTGTGTGGGCTCGGGGCACCACTGCATTAGTGTGGCTGGGTGTTAGTGGGCGAGAGTGTGTGTGGGTGCTGTGAATTGGCAGGTACAACAATGTGCTGTGTGGGCGAAAGAGAGAACGCTTTGAAAATGGAGTGAAGGGGTGAAATGAGGCAGTGAATGTGGAGGAGGATCAAAGAAACCACATTAATTAATAGAAAAGGGAATATATGCATCAACTGTTTCCAAAGACCCCTGATGAAAATTAATTTGTAATGCCCTCTGTGTGTTTGCCAAAGATTCTGCTCTGTTACAAATACACTTTTAATAATAATTTTCAACTTTGGTCATTTGTTGCATTACTTCACTTAATTGTTCAGGTCAGTTATGAATATCAGTGTCCAAATATTGC
Source organism: Garra rufa (assembly GCF_049309525.1). Lineage (NCBI taxonomy): Eukaryota > Metazoa > Chordata > Actinopteri > Cypriniformes > Cyprinidae > Garra > Garra rufa. The sequence continues at coordinate 37,777,394 of NC_133385.1, read as the reverse complement.
TAGCATCCAGTATGAGCACATTTTAATTTTGTGTACTTTCATCACACCATTAAAATGACACCCCACTCCTTCAAGCTTCCTGTCCATCTGAGCTCCAGAACCAGCAAATTCATTAGGTTGGCAAAATCTCAACAATAATGTACAGAGAAAAGAACTTGATGTACAAGCCAAGATATTTTTGCCTTGTTTTCCAAAAAATTGTTTACTTTTACTGTGTTCGTGGTAGTCACCTTCCAGTAAATGTGTGTCAAGTATACTCATTAAAATGCAAGTGGACTCCTTTCAATATTTGAATAACTGCTAATGAAAAGTGTTTGACATTTAGCAGAGCTACTGATCAACAAAACACAAAGAAACCACACAGAAAAACATCCAGCAGGATCTGAAAATATAACCTTAATAAACACGGAGGAAGAGATTTTTTACCTGCTGATATGAAGACTGCATGTCCATGATAACCACAGCAGACGAGAGTGCAGAGTGAGGAGAGAAACATTCACCACTCCTGTCTCTCTCGCTCTCTCTGTCTCTCTCTCTCTCTCTCTCTCACTCACCAACATATTATGTAAGGGATAATGTAAGATCCGCCAGTCATAACCACACAAAATAAACCCGACGGGGTGATCAGGTCGCCTACGCCAAGTGGGGTCATTTATTACACAGCCACTCATCAAGTAAATTATTAAACAGATTTGAAATATTGAAGTTTAACTTTTTATATTTTATAGATTTTTATATTTTGAAGTTTAACTATTTATTACATGAGAAGAAAGAGATCACGACATGATTCCAAGAGACTTGAAAGCTTAGAAATCACTTGCTTGACGGTCAGTAGCCAATTATACTGCATGTTTTAGTGTTTATTATTAATATGTCCACAGAATGCACATATATAATGATGTATAATGATGTATAATGTTCCATCTTTCAGACATTTCACAGACTAAAGCTTCTGTAGAGTCTTTATAGTTAGTGATGTGGTCTTGTAAAGCATCCACCATACACTTTATGTGATTCGTGTGGGTTGGTGGGTGGGTTGAAAGGGAAATCACACAAAAACATCCACACATCCATTCTCATACATACATGTCTTGTGGGGATATAAGCGCTTCAGGACACTGATCTTCTGTTCTAGTGTGGATACATGGGGAAATTTGTTAATAGTGACTATGTAATGAAATCAGGAGGCAAGCGATAAACACTGAACAAGAGTTTATCTGCTTAGAAATGTGCAGCCTGAAGAAGAAAAAAGAAACTACATTAGAGCTGATGCTACTGGAATAACATTGTGACTCGGTTTACGTCCAGGGATTTTGTAAATAGTGTTGCAAATATTAAACACCTATGTGAATATTACATATTAATCAAAGGCTCTACACCTTTACAACTTTCTTTGGGATGTCTGACCTGCACTGAAGTGCTTTGTTGCTTGTAGCTGTATTCACAAATCAAGGTTTGTTAAAGGAGTCATCGGATGCAAAACCACCCTACAATGATAGAAATCCAGCCAGTGGTATTTTTTTTAATCTTTAAAAGTAATATCCCCTTTTTAAAATCAAGTCATTCTCAGCTTCTTTTTGGATGCATTGGCCGCTCCCACGATAGTTGATTGACATGAGTGCCTTTCCTTAGATCCGCCCTCACCGAGCTCAAACAGTTCGACTCAGATTGCCATTGTGTGACTCAGACACAGGGGAAGACAAGAATGTCTCCGATTGAGTGATTGAGGTGTTTTGTTGTTGGATGTAATAATGAACACAGCATCTGAGCCGCTGAAGATGCAGAGGATTCGTTTTTAAAAGGAAAGTGCCGATCCCGATCTACATATGCATCTACTTTCGTGTGAATCATTCGTGATGCAGCTTCACCCACAGCAGAGTGAGTATAAGGTTTTTTTATGCATCTTTGCAAATGGCCTTTCTTAATAATGTGCTAGGCTAAATGCAGCTAAACATGGCTAAAGTAACATTTCAGCTTTCCATCCCACGGCAGAGCTCATTAGCATTTAAAGGAACGTGCAACAGAGCTCGCTCTAAAAAGGGCTGATTTGAAAATATAAAGAGTTTTTTTTCTATTACCATTGAGATATTTTAACCAAAGTATGTTATAGACTTCTCATTAAGACCCTAAAAAATTATATCAACTTGTGGAAATTGGGAATCCGATGACCACTTTAAAGAAACTGTCTATGGAGAAATGCATTGTTAGGCATGTACTGTTGTACACAAATTTTGGTTGGAGTGAATGTTAGCAGCTTAGCACTGAAATAAACATAAGCTGCAGTGTTTTTAAATCAAACACTACCCTAATAGCACACGTACATCTCATAGACATCTATTTGACATCTGCATTTACATCTGCAAGACGTAGTTTGCTCATCTGCAATATGTCTATTGGACGTTTCTTATCGGATGTCAAAGAGATGTCTAATAGATGTCTTTAAGATGTTTATGAATTTGAATGTACCCAGATAACACACGTACATCTACAAGATGTCTGTTAAAGATCTCTTGATCTGGAAAGCATCTGCTGTGTACAAACGTCTGGCAGATGTCTGTAAGATGTCAGTTTTACATACATTCTAATTCATAAATAACTTAAAGACATCTAATAGTCATTTATTTGACATCTGATAGGAAACGTCCAATAGACATATTGCAGATGAGCAAACTATGTCTTGCAGATGTAAATGCAGATGTCAAATAGACATCTATGAGATGTACGTGTGCTAATAGGTTATGTAAAACTGACATCTTACACTACTAGACGTTTGTACACAGCAGACACTTTCCAGATCAAGAGATCTTTAACAGACATCTTGCAGACGTGCGTGTGTTATCTGGGGTGGTATCGGGGGTAGTGAAAAAACTACAAGTGTATTTTCCTTTCATGAAAATACACAAATAATTAAATAAATCACCTTTTTGAAAAGTGACGACACTTCAAATAAAGATTGTATCAATTACAACATAAAAGTGATTGATGAAAAAAAAAAAAAAAAAACATTGATTCATTCAGGAATGAAAGAAGTGACTTCTTTATGAGCCAGTCCTTGAATCATTAGTTCTTAGTTTTTAATTTTAACTTTAATTTTTTTAGACGGCAGCAATTTTAGTAGAAACTTTATTTAGTTTAGTTTTAGTTTAGTTTTTTTTAGTTTTTTTCTCAGAATCATGGTAGGAGAATAGCTAGTCATTATCCACATGTAATGTAAACAAATAAATGACTTCAATTATAGATAAAACATCAATGAGGTCATTTATTTTGTGCTGAGTATTCTACAAATATGTGTACAAATTTATGTGCTTAATAAAAACACCCTGCAATTGTACTTTTGGAATACTAAATTGGTAAAGTGTGCTAAATCTGAACAGCTAATATTGTTCTTAATGCACTTTAGTTTAATTTTATTTTATTTTAATTTAATTTAATTGAAATAATTGTGTGGAAGCAGTGCTGAGATAATACTGTGGTAAAGTCGAACTGTTGCAAGTATACTTTAAATATCTTGCATTAAAGACATACAAAATGTATTATACAGAGATCATACATTCTTTATTAATAGTTATTAAAACACATATTACGCATAATATTAAAATGTGCATTGTGCAATAACAAAATACTCCAAATTAAATAAATTATTGTTTTATATCAGTAAGTGATATGTTAATAAATAAGTTAATAGATTTGAATTTTATTTTTTTTAATGGGGCTAATCCCCTTATCTCTCCTAACTTTAGCAACGCCCCTGGTGTAAAATACAGTAATGTGTAAAATACACAATAAACAGCAGTAAAGTTATAATTGAATGATTCTGAGGAAACTTTCCCAAATTAGTCTTTGTGGCTAGCGATAGATTTCAACAGATGCAGTAGATTTAAAGCTTTACATCTATTTTATTGATCTAAATGTTTTTTCAGTGTCATAAACGCAAGTTATCTGACTACATATTTCGTTTCTATATTAAATGCCTTTTTTAAAACGAGGCAGTAATTCCTATCATCAGACTTTCCTCTGGCAGTGCATTGTTGCTAAGCAACTAAATGGAAACGTACAGTAGAAATAGGACAGTTTGAGATTATAACACAGACAGGAAAAGCACACATACAGCAGGTGATGAATATGACAGTTAAAACCGAACAAAAACTATTTACTGCGTCATTACCAAGCACACTCAAGGCAGCTCTCATTTAAAAACAAAACTCCTCATAGTTCATACAGTATCAGAAGGATGCTTCAGTAAGTGATGGCAGCACTTTACAAAAATCTCTACGTGCAAACAGCCGCGTTTATAAAGACCTCGCCTCTCCTCTATAACCCCATGTGTCATCTCTGTGAGTTGTCATGCCAACAAATAATGAAATGCAAACGGTTTTGACCACTGTAGTTTTATATAACAGCACTCCTGAGAATGATAAGTAGATTATCAGTGTTGCAGATTCCTGAGTGTACTTACAATAAAGAAATAAATTAGCAGTCGTCATTCTTTGGCGATGAGCTGATTGTGACAGTCAGAGAATTGGTTTTGCAGTTATTAAACAGGACATGTGCTGCTGGTTAATGAGGTCTGTAGTGTGTGAGATACAGGCGATGACGGCTGCTCAAGCTCTGTCCTGTTTCAGCAGGGTTCGGATATCCAAATGCATTCAAAAGTATTCATGTATTTTGACAAAACACAATTTTTTTAAGTTTCATTTGACGTTCCAGGGACTGGAATGTCAATATTTAGGAGAGGGGGGCTTTTGGTGGTGAGGATTTGGAGCTAAAAGCTCAGATGTCACAAAATCCACCCAGCTATGATTACTTCTTGGTATCTTTTGGACTTTAGGCTTTGAAGATACGTCAAGAGCAACCCAAAATGCTCCTGATAAACTTAAAGGAGTAGTTCACTTCCAGAACAAAAATTTACAGATAATTTACTCACCCCGTTGTCATCCAAGATGTTCATGTGTTTCTTTCTTCAGTCGTAAAGAAATTATGTTTTTGGAGGAAAACATTTCAGGATTCCTCTCCATATAGTGGACTTCTATGGTGCCCCCGAGTTTGAACTTCCAAAATGCAGTTTAAATGATCCCAGCTGAGGAAGAAGGGTCTTATCTAGCGACAGAATTGGTTATTTAAAAAAAATCTTAAATGCTCATCTTGTCTAGCTCTGCGTGAACTCTGTGTATTCCGGATGGTTCATGACAGTTAGGGTATGTCGAAAAACTCCCAATGCATTTTCTCCTCCAACTTCAAAATTTTTTTTGTAAAGGGCGTTTGACCTTCTTTGCATGTTCACTTTGTAAACACTGGATTGGTACTTCTGCGGCGATGTAGGATGATTTTGAAGTTGAGGGAGAAAATGAGATGTGAGTTTTTCAACATACCCTAACTGTATTGAACTGGAATACACAGAGTTCACACAGAGATAGACAAGACAAGCCTTTGAGGTTGAAAAGTATATAAATTGTAATTTATTTTAGAAAATAACCAATCGTTTTGACAGATTTATAGCCTTTTGAAGCTGCATTTGAACTGCATTTTGGAAGTTCAAACTCGGGGGCACCATGGAGTACTTATTTCAGTGTTTTATTTTTAATAAATTTGTAAAATTTGCAAATTTTTGCTTTGTCATTATTATGGTGTATGGAGTGTGAATATTACAAATGTATTAAAAATAAAACACTGAAATAAGTAGATTGCATAAGTATTCATCCCCTTAACTCAGTCCATAGTTGAAGCACCTTTACAGCCTCAAGTCTTTTTGGGTCTGATGTGACAAGCTTTGCACATCTGCATTTGGCAATTATCTGCCATTCTTTGCCTCACCTTTTCTCCTCTTAAGCTCTGTCAGCTTGGATGGCAGACATTTTCTAGAGACCTAGTTGTTCCAGTCGTCTTCCATTATGGATAATGCTTCTGTCAACCTTCCCAGTGTTGTTTTCATCAACGATGACAATGACAAAATCATTTCGTTGACGCCACTTTTTTTCATGACGATAACGAGACGATGACGAGATAAAAATGGCTCGTTGATGACTAAAACATGACGAGACGTGTGTGAGTTTTCGTTGACGAGACGAGAATAGACGAAAATGTTAGTGGGTGGTCCATCAGACGTTTAAAATGCATGACATTTCTGCTTATTGTGCATGCCAATTAAAACCGAAAAAGTATCTGCCGCTATGGCAAGCTGTTTTAGCATTAAATACTCTTTGCCAGACTAGTAGGCTATGGCAAGCCGTTTTAGCATTAAATACTCTTTGCCAGACTAGTAGGCTATGGCAAGCCGTTTTAGCATTAAATACTCTTTGCCAGACTAGTAGGCTATGGCAAGCCGTTTTAGCATTCTCTCCTTGTTTGGTTACGCCAACCACCTGGCGTGCAGCGCACAACGTGCTCAACATGTCACATTGTTGTCACTCAGACAGACAGACGATTAACCATGATGGCGGCAGTTTGCACACAGGGTGGTCGCAAACGGCGAGAGGACCTATGGGTGTATTTCAAATATATGTCTATTATGTCTAAAACCATTCCTTCATTATTGTAATTATTGGTGAAAATAGTCGATCCGGAAGCTCACATTGTGTTGAACTATAGATCTGCTATTTTCACAACTTATAAGTGACACTACCCAACAGCAAAATACTTACTGACCTACATTAATTTGTTAAAAGACTACTTTTTCCCATTTTTTTGACTAAAACTAGACTAAAACCTTTTTGACTTTTCGTCGACTAAAATTGGACTAAAACTATCACATATAGAAGTGACTAAAATTTGACTAAAACTAATAAGCATTTTAGTCCAAAAGACTAAAACTAAGACTAAATCTAAGATGGTTGTCAAAAACAACACTGCCTTCAACGCAGCAGATTTGTTTCTGAACTCTTCCCTAGATCATTGCCTTAACACAAGTCTGTCACTGAGCTCTACAGGCAGTTATCTTGACCTCAGGACTTGGTTTTTGCTCTGATATGCATTTTCAGCTGTTAGACCTTTTCTGAGAGGTGTGTGCCTTTCTAAATCAGACTCATTCAAATGAATTTGCCACAGTTTAACTCCACTCCAAGTGTAGTAACATCTAGAAGCAATATGAATGCTCCTGAGCTCAATTTCCAGTGTCCCAGAAAAGGGTATGAATACTTATGCAATGGGATCTTTTCAGTTTTTTATTTTTAATAAATTTGCACAAATGTTAAAAACCTATTTTTTGCTTTGCCATTATGGAGTAGGGAGTGTAGATTGATGTGGGGAAAAAAGTAATTTAAAGTAGTTTAACATAAGGCAGCAACGGAACAAAATGTGAAAAAAATGAAGGGGTATGAATAATTTCGCATGGCACTGTATATGGATAGAAATCCTGAAATGTTTTCCTCAAAAAACATAATTTATTTACAACTGAAGAAGAAAAAAAAAAACATGAACATCTAGGATGACAAGGGGGTGAGTACATTATCTGTACATTTTTGTTCTAGAAGTGAACTACTCCTTTAAGGCCATGACACACCAAGCCAAGATCTATAAACTAGCAGTGCCGACTGTTGTTGCTTCACATCGGCTGCATCTAGGCAAAAAAGTTGCTACACGACAAAGACTACAGCCGATGCCAGGTAGAAATAAAGTATTTTTGAATGCACTTAAAAATACTTAAATACAAGCAAGTACATTTGTAATGCATTCTTGTTTTTTGTGCTAAATAAAATTGTAAATGTTAAAATTGTGAAACACTATAAATGCACTAATTAAAATTAGATTTCTACTTCAGTGCACTTGCAAAAGTGTGCCACTAATAGTTAAATTGATTTGAAGTAGTCAGATATAATGACATACTAAAAGTGGACTTGATTGTACTATTTAAAATCACCATTCACATGTAGTTAAGTATATCAAATAAAGGGAATAATAACGTACAGTTACAATACATTTTAAGAGAATGTATAAAAATATATGGGCAGTACATTATAATAAACACATTATATTTATTATATGTTATTATATTTTAAAGAATTCTGTTTTCTATGTATAATGAGTGTGAAAGATGGTGTCAAGTGTACTACAAGTGATAACTAAATACATTTTTAATACAGAGAAAGTATATGTAAAAGCACATTTTAGTTCTTGTTCGTGGTGTCCCAAAATAACACTTAAATGTTCTTAAGATTATCTTAAGAAGTACTAAAGAATAAGCTTTAGTATATTAGCTACCAACTTAGTGCACGAAAATGGAGCACTTTAGGTACATTGTGGAAGTGTACTAAAATAAAGTGTATTTTAGTGCACTTTTTCTCCTGGGTAGCACATGCATTCTGTGCATTCATGAGAGGAAATAACTTCCCAAAGCAGCAGGTGGCAGTATTCTGCACCACATGCACATTTTCAATATGACTTGTGTTGATCAGTTGGTTTTTTACTTTTTTAATTGCAGAAGGCCATGGCTATATCGAAATATTTGAATATTGTAATGCTCAGATAAGATGAAGATGTAAAATTAGAAGATCATTCTGTGTGCACCCTCTTTATTTCCTCATTTTCTTTTGTCATACAAAAAAAGAGAGTGAAATATGTTACTTGAAATATAATTGCAGTCTGTAAGAGAATACAGTAGGAACACATTCTGAGATGACCCCTTGCAATTTGCGTTTAGAAGTCTAAAGGCCCTTTCACATCAAACACAATGCAAAAAAGTGAAACAAAATGCAGAAAAATGGTGTATTCACACAAAGAGCGAAATTAATATCCTTAGAATGAAATGTAAATTCACTAACAAGCTGTTAATGCAGCACAGCTTTTCTGTCATCATGCTGAAGCACTGTCATTTTTGCTAAATTAAAAAGAAACACAGATGTGACATATAATGGTATGGAAATTTGATGTGGAATTTTATCATTGATGGTCTTCAGCAAAAAACACTTAAGTGAGATGAATCCATGAACAGTTTTTGTATTATTTAGTGTATTATTTAAGTATTGCAAGTTCGGTAGTTGTATTTCCATGTGCATTTTTATTCAAAATAGCCTATTTTATAAAATTATTATCCAGTCCAGGGGTGTGCGTTAAGGATTTGCTTGTTGTTGTTGTTATGAACTGTATAGAAAAAAAAAAATCCAGTATCCAGTAGAATTTTATGAAAAAGAAAATAAGAGCACAATCAAATAATATAATATAAAGATATAAAGAGACAGCAACTCGCTCCAAATATGTTTTTATGCATGTTGTGAGTGAAACAAACTGTAGTCAAATCTTTTGTGCCATCTGGTGGTCAAAGAGCTACAAATAGCTACAATGCGCGCTGATTTTCCAGAATCAGCGCGCATTGTGAAAGGGGCTTTACTAAAGCAAAAGTTATGTAGCTTACTGCATTCGGTGTTTGAAAAAGAAAAAACATTAATGATCATTCTGAAATATCCTGTTGAGTATCAGCAGGCTAGGCTCTCTATGGCTCTGGGCTCGGCTAAAGCGTACATGACCGTAGTTAACTGTGATTGGCCTGGCTGTGCGTCACTCAGAAAACAACAGGCCAATCAGAAGAGAGGCTCATGGTTTTTGACAGAGCTCCTAAAAAAGGAGCTGTAAAAATATATTGAGATGGATTTTGGCACTTATACCGCAAATATATATTCTTAAGGACATCAACAACTAAAATAAACCTCCAGAAATGTGTACAATATGGGACCTTTAATTTTTTTTTTTTACTTACTTACTTTAAACCTAAATAAAATGAGAGAGTAGAGGATTAGTGTTTGTTTGTTGATTTCTGTTTCTCACTGAAGCTGAGCGAATACTGTATGCTTTCTATTGAAAATGCATTTATGTATCGCGTAAATTAAAGAATTGGTTCACTTCCTGAACAAAATTGTAAAGATAATTCACTCACCCCTTTGTCACCCAAGGTGTTCATGTCGTTCTTTCTTCAGTCGTACAGAAATTATGTTTCTTGAGGAAAACATTTCAGGATTTCTGTCTATATAGTGGACTTCTATGGTGCCTGCGAGTTTGAATTTCCAAAATGCTGTTTAAATGCAGCTTCAAAGGACTCTAAACGATCTAAACGAGAATGAAGGGTCTTATCTAGCAAAACGATCGGTCATTTTCAAAAGAAATTGATAATTTATATACTTTTTGTAGTGTATTGACTATATATAAGTTGCAATAAGTGAAGCCCTTTAAGACAGCAAAGATGGGGAGGGGCATGTTAAGTGAGACCCACTAGGAAAAGGGGAAGTTTTTAGTCAGATTACTTGAGGTGCTGGCCAAGTTGTATGTTCTGTTCTGTGCTGCATCTACTCAGTAAAGAGTTTACGAACACCTCAGCCTCTTGTCATTCAAGTATCTTACACTGGCGACGAGCGGATTCGGACTGATTGTGTGCAGATAAGTTTAAAGCGCAGCTCTGAAACTAAAAGTGAAACCTGCAGCCATGTCGATGCTCGGCCGTATCGAAGAGTTTGATGAATGCTCAAGTAATTCTTTTGAAGAATATATAGAAAGACTGGAATGTTTTTTCCATGCAAATGATATTGAGGACGACGCGAAGAAACGCTCTGTGCTGCTTAGTGTGTGTGGCGCAAAAACATATTCCACGTTACGTTCTGTTATAGCCCCAACGCAGCCCTCTACAGTGACTTTTGCAAACATTGTGGCTGCATTAAAACGTCATTACAGCCCAGCGCCGTCCGAGATCGTTCAGCGATTTCACTTTCATAATTGTAAACAGAAGCCTAATCAAAGCATTGCTAACTACATCGCTGAACTTAGACGTCTCTCCGTCCACTGCTCTTTTGGGGATCAGTTAGACGCAATGCTGCGTGATAGAATCGTATGCGGGGTTTTGGATGAAGCGCTGCAACGACGCCTACTGGCGGAACCTACGCTCACATTTAAAGAGGCAGAAGAAAGAGCATTAGCTGCAGAAACAGCATTATTAAATGCTCGCCTGCTTCGTAAGCAACAACATGAATTACTGCCTCAGGATGATGTTCATTATGCAGCCCATACACACGCATCAGCACACAAGGTGACAACTAGTGACAATCAAATCCCTGACAAACCATGCTACAGGTGTGGCGGCCAGCATTTTCCTCAAGCCTGTAAATTTTCAACTGCTGTATGCCATTATTGTAAAAAAAGAGGACACATTGCTCGAGTGTGTTTAACCAAGACAAGACATGGTAACAACAAGGAGGCATCCAGTGTCACAGCGGAACGACCTACAAACACTGTAACTTACGACCAGCCAAATGAGTACCCTGTTTTCAGTGCAACTGCCAATTCAAACAAAGGGGGGCAAAAGCCATATTTGGCCACTGTGATACTGAACAAACAAGCACACACAATGGAAGTGGATTCAGGAGCAGCATGCTCCTTGATTAGTGAGGATACTTATCACTCACTGTGGCCCTCTCAACCTCCTGAAATGCATGCAGACAGCGGAGTGTTAAAGCAGTGGTCACAAGCAACTTTGGAAGTAAAAGGGAGGATATTTGTGGAAGTGCTGTACAAAGGGACACAAAACACCCTGCCTTTGTTCGTTATCGGGGGCCAGGGCACTAGTCTGCTGGGACGAGACTGGTTTGATGCCCTTAGGATATCAGTTGAAGGGGTGCACAGCGTGCAGTTTCAGGCCATGGAGGAAATACTGACTGAATATGCGGAGGTATTTCAGGACATTGGGGTTTGCAGAATGCCCCCAATCTCAATTGACATTGATTCCACGGTGACACCACGTTTCTTCAAAGCCCGACCAGTTCCCTTTGCTTTACGACCACAGCTTGATGAAGAGCTAGATAAATTAGTGGCTCAAGGGATTTTTGAACCGGTGCGGCATGCAAAGTGGGCCACACCCATAGTGGCTGTAGCAAAAAAAGATGGGGGTCTGAGGATTTGTGGTGATTATCGCTGTACTGTCAACACAGCTGTTAAGCCTGATGTGTACCCTATTCCCACAGCATCTGAGCTGTTCTCAAAACTGGCAGGAGGAGTAGTCTTCACGAAACTTGATTTGAAACAAGCTTATCAGCAGCTCCCATTGGATGACGAAGCAGCCGACTTACTGACTATTAACACTCACCGCAGACTTTTCCGGGCTCGACGTTTACAGTTTGGAGTGTCAACAGCTGTTTCAATATTTCAAAGATTTATGGATACTTTGCTCGCAGGCATCCCAGGTGTCCAACCGTACCTGGACGATATCCTAATTTCAGGCAAGACCATGGAGGAACACAATGCACGGCTAAGAGCCGTATTAAAGTGTTTTGCGGAAGCGGGGTTGCGACTAAAAAAAGAGAAAAGTATCTTTGCAGCAAACCAAGTGGAATTCTTGGGATTTCATGTGGATAAAGACGGCATTAAACCAACCTGTGAAAAAGTGGACGCTATCCAAAAGGCTCCGTCTCCACGGAACAAGACAGAGCTTCAGGCATTCTTGGGGCTTCTTAACTTTTACAGCTGTTTTCTTCCTAACAAGGCCACCGTCCTGGAGCCTCTGCATCGTCTTCTTGACCAGTCCGCCCCTTGGCGGTGGGAAGCAAAGCATGAGATGGCGTATGCTCAGGCGAAACAGTTGCTGCAAACGGATAAGGTGTTGGCGCATTATGATGAAAAGAAACCCCTAGCAGTGGTTTGTGATGCTTCACCCTATGGCCTCGGGGCTTTATTGTTTCACTTGGAGGGTGATGGCCAGGAAAAGCCCATTTGCTTTGCCTCCAGAACAATGACCACCACGGAGCGGAATTATGCCCAGATCGATAAGGAAGCATTGGCAGTAGTTTTTGCTGTCAGGAAGTTTCACCAGTATCTAGCAGGCCGCCATTTCATGATTTTTACAGACCACAAGCCCCTACTTGGACTCTTGCACCATTCCAAGCCCATGCCGGTTATTCTATCACCACGGATGCTGCGTTGGAGTTTGATCATGGGAGCTTATGATTATGAGTTGTGCTATAGGCCTGGAAAGCAAATGGGAAATGCTGATGCCCTGAGTCGCTTACCTCTACCCGCACCTGACGCTGTTACACCTCCACCATTGGAAGTATTGTTACTGGAGATGGTCCCAGATGCACCCATGCATGCTGAAAAAATTGCCAGCTGTACACTTAAGGACCCTGTCATGTCACGGGTGCTACGTTGGGTACTGCATGGGTGGCCAGCTGAGACACCCGATAGCCGGTTTAGACCATTCATCTCGCGCTGCCATGAGCTCTCCGCGCATAAGAACTGTGTGCTTTGGGGAAGTCGCGTGGTTGTTCCTAGTTCAGCGCGGAGGGAGGTACTGGCTATGCTACATGATGCACACCCGGGCATCGTACATATGAAGGGACTCGCGAGGAGTTATGTGTGGTGGCCGGGCATGGATGGAGAAATAGAGGAAACTGTCAAGGCATGCAGAACCTGTCAGATGTCACGTCATGCACCCACTAAAGCAAAAGTACATCCTTGGGAGTGGACAACGAAAAGATGGTCCCGCCTGCATATTGACTTTGCGGGTCCTTTCCAAGGCAAAGTATTCCTCATAGTAGTGGATGCACACAGCAAATGGCTGGAGGTATCCCTGATGAGTTCTATGTCATCGTCAGCAGTTATTAACACATTGAGGCTGCTTTTTGCAACACATGGATTGCCCGATGTCATAGTTTCAGACAATGGCACTGCCTTCACGTCCTCAGAGTTCCAAGAGTTTGCGGACCGCAATGGCATTCGTCACGTCACTACAGCACCTTATCACCCAAGTTCGAATGGCCAAGCTGAACGTATGGTGCAAACAACCAAAGAGGCCCTGTCTCCCATCACCAAGGGCGAGTGGCAGACCCGTCTGGCTCGTTTCTTGCTGTCACAACATATCACGCCGAATTCATCAACTGGAAAAAGTCCTGCTGAGTTGCTCATGAATCGCCGACTAACCACTGCTCTGGATCGTTTGCATCCTGACCATGGAGAAGATATGCTTCGCAAGCTGGAGCTGAATGCTGCAAAGGGCCGCGGTACTGTTAGAGAGTTTAGGCCGCATGACTTGGTGTACATGAGAAGTTACACCAAGGATTCTAATAAGTGGACGCCAGGGGTCATTACTGATGTCACAGGCCCCTTGTCATATAGGGTCAGAACTGGTGATGGGCAAGTGCACAGACGGCATGTTGATCAGCTGCTAGACAGGGTGACACCCTCATGGAGCCCATCCGGGCCCGAGCCAGAAGGCTACACCGTCTCTCTACCAGAACCCTCTGGGACTGAAATGCCTAAGTTACAGCCGCCAGCAATGGAGATGGAAAATCCTGGGGAGGAGATTGCCAGGGCTGAGAGCATGTCAGAGTCCCCTCGTTCTAGGAGGTATCCTGTAAGAGAGCATCATGCCCCAAAAAGATTTTCAGACTTTGTGGACTGGGGAAAAGGGGTGTAGTGTATTGACTATATATAAGTTGCAATAAGTGAAGCCCCTTTAAGACAGCAAAGATGGGGAGGGGCATGTTAAGTGAGACCCACTAGGAAAAGGGGAAGTTTTTAGTCAGATTACTTGAGGTGCTGGCCAAGTTGTATGTTCTGTTCTGTGCTGCATCTACTCAGTAAAGAGTTTACGAACACCTCAGCCTCTTGTCATTCAAGTATCTTACACTTTTTAACCTCAAATGCTCGTCTTGTCTCGTCTCTGTGATGCGCATGTGTAGTCCGGTTCAAGACAGTTAGGGTATGTCGAAAAACTCACATGTTGTTTTCTTCTTCAACTTCAAAATCGCTGTTTTACCTTTTTTATTTGTTTATTTGTTTGTTTGTTTGTGTTTGTAAAGGGCGTTTGATCTTCTTTGCGTGTTCACTTTGTAAACACTGGGTCGGTACTTCTGCAGCGATGTAGGACGATTTTAAAGTTGGAGGAGAAAACGAAATGGGAGTTTTTCGACATACTCATAGACAAGACAAGCATTTGAGGTTAAAAAGTATATAAATTGTTTGTTTTAAAATGGCCGATCGTATTGCTAGATAAGACCCTTATTCCTCGCCTGAGATCGTTTAGAGCCATTTGAAGCTGCATTTAAACTGCATTTCAGAAGTTCAAACTTGGGGGCACCATTTAAATCCACTATATAGAAATAATTTCTAAAATGTTTTCCTCAAGAAACATAATTTCGTATCGACTGAAGAAAGAAAGACATGAACATCTTAACATTAACATGACAAGGGGGTGAGTAAATTATCTGGAAATTTTTGTTCTGGAAATAAACTGGAAAGTTCACTTTCAGAACAAAAATTTACACGAAAAACTCCAAGATGTTCATGTCTTTCTTTCTTCAGTCGTAAGGAAATTATGTTTTTTGTGGAAAACATTTCAGGATTTCTCTCAATATAATGGACTTCTATGGTGCCCCCGAGGTTGAACTTCCAAAATGCAGCTTCAAAGGGCTCTAAACGATCACAGCCGAGGAAGAAGGGTCTTATCTAGCGAAACGATCGGTTATTTTCTAAAAACATTTACAAAACATCCTGAAATGTTTTCCTCAAAAAACATAATTTCCTTACGACTGAAGAAAGAAACACATGAACATCTTGGAGTTTTTCGTGTAAATTTTTGTTCTGAAAGTGAACTAATCCTTTAAAGGAACACTCCACTTTTTTTGGAAATAGGCTCATTCTCCAACTCCCCCCGAGTTAATAAGTTGAGTTTTACCATTTTGAAATCCATTCAGCCGTTCTCCTGTTCTGGCGATATCACTTTTAGCATAGCTTAGCATAGATCATTGAATCCTATGAAACCAATAGCATCGCGTTCAAAAATAACCAATGAGTTTTGATGTTTGTCCTATTTAAAACTTGACTCTTCTGCAGTTATATCGTGTACTAATACCACGGAAAATTTAAGATGCGAATATTTAAGATGCCGATAAGATTAGAAACTACACTCCCATTCCGATGTAATAGTCAAGGAAGTTTGCTGCCGTAATATGGACGCAGCAGGCGCAGTAATATCGCGCAGCACATCGCAGCACAATGTGACCAACTGCATGCACAGGGAGCCATAGACATAATAAATACCTAGACGCCTTATTGGCCGCGTTGGTCCGTTGCTGCTATACGTCAATGTGTCTGCCATGTTTGTCCGGGCAAGACTGCCTTAAAAACAAATGAAGGTAAACGAGGGAGCTGCATATTTCTGGATAAAAACACGGTAAAGTTTAACATTTTCAGTCGATTGTGATCTACATGGAGTTAAAAATAACTGTCTTCCGTTATTTAGTTAGGCTTGGATGCTATGCTAAGCTATGCTAAAAGTGATATCGCCAGAACAGGAGAACGGCTGAATGGATTTCAAAACGGTAAAACTCAAATTATTAACTCGGGGGGAGTTGGAGAATGAGCCTACTTCCAAAAAAAAAAAAAAGTGTAGTGTTCGTTTAAGGCATTACAATTCATTAGTAGTAACATTATAAACGTTATATTAAATTATAAATATTATTAATATAAAGAGGGCTCTCAAGTCTCACGCATTCACCGTGAGACACGCATTTCAACCAGTTCACACGCTCTCACGCCACACCTTGTATTTCTCACGCTGAAAAGTAATGGATAACTTGTATAATAATTTAATTTTAAAGCACAGCCACCACAAAATCTTTAGCACCTCTGTTTGATTCCTGAAACATTGGTGTCTCTTATTTTAAAGCAGTCAATGCGATTTGGGAAATAAATCAATCAAAATATTTACATGTAACCCACTTTGTAATTGTAAACATTTTTAAAACTAACTGTAATTTAACTATATTTGTTATTTCTCAGTAACTGTAACAGATTAGTTAAATGTCGTTTTTAATTAAATTACATAATTCAATTACATGTAACTAATTACTCTAGCTAAGTTCAAGCCCCTACCACTGTCATCAAGGCATCAAAGTGTGCAATAAACACTTGAAATACAAAATGACATTAGTAAGCTGAAATATGTACCCTCTCTCTTTCACAAACACACACACAGATTGACATACATGCTATGAGCAAGTTCTGCAATCCTCCTGTATGTTTACAGTATGTGCATTGAGCACTGATGTTTAGTTTGCTCGTTTGGGGCCAAATTTCTTTTTTTACTTTTGATACATATGCATTTTTGAAATATTTAAAACATTTTATTTTTATGAATTTGACTTATCAGATCTACCAGTTGTTATATTTTTTATTTTGTGCTGCATTATGAACAATAGATAGTTGAACTTTTACCAAAAACTGGAGAGAATGGCGTGGGGCCGAGGGGCCGCTGCTGCAAATATTTGAGTGGCTCCTCCCCTAACAGATAAAATCTCACTCCAAACTTTTTCCAAAACTTGAGAGCCCTGTAAAGTCACATTATTAACAGCACATTATAAATAGTGAAATAGTGCACAAACAGTGAGCTCCTTGTGTTTGATGAGCTTAGTGTCATTCATTAAAAAGAACCGGCTCATGAGAGTCATTAGTTCGGGATCCGGACTACTTTGGTCAGACTCAGTGGCGGTGTTGTGTGGTGGTGCCACTGAACAAGTATCTCGTACTGCATGAGACTCAGTGTATTCAGTAGTCTATGTTTCGGGGAACAAAATGCACGTTAGATGAGCTACGGAGCCAAATGCCTGAGCAAGAATAAGAACCGGTCCTCTGTTCCTAAGCCTATTTAAAACAAAAAAACTGTTCACGTCAGAGACCTGGTGATGTGACTTCTTGTGGTTAGATGGAGAATCTGCAGCGTGTGCGATACTGACATCGGATCAGGACTGAAAACCGGGCGGTCCTTTGCCCCCCAACTTAAGCTCAGAAGAAGAGTTATTCAGATGGAGCAACAGATTCGTTGCGGAGAGATTCATTTCAATGCGTGATGGGGAATGGGCTCTGCACCGAGAAAGCAGGTTATCCCAGGTAACATGCTAATTATTTTATCAGCTTTATGTTTTTAGAGGTAACGTAAGGACCATTAAACACCTCCATTTAGACATTATGAAAATGAACTTCATTGAATATGAACTTTCAACTACTGTAGCCTATGAACATTTGTCAGACTGTCTGTCTGTCGTGCTGTGTCGGATTAATTAGGTTAATCTAATATATTTTTCGTCTGACGTAAACTTCCCTGTAATCCAGTTGAAAGGAGACTGCACAGCGTGATTAGAGAAAAGATAAACAACACATGAAAACATGCACAATATGTGTGTATACTATGTATATTTTATTGTAAATACACATACAGTAAATATTCTGATGATATTTACATGTATTTATATTAATATAAATATATATATGCATGAAAAAACCTGCAGTGTCTCCCCTTAATCACAACTTTTTGTTTACTTAATATATATATATATATATATAACAAAAACAAACAATAAGTTGCGATTAAGGGGAGAAACTGCAGGTTTTTTTCTTGCACCTGTCAAGTTTGAGATTTTGGGCTTTTTGGTTTTTCATAAAGTGTTTTTTCAGACTAGTGGACAATTAGTCTGAAAAATTACAAATTAATAAAAAATAACAATTAGTTTTTTTTTGTTTTGTTTTTTTTACCCTATTCACCTTCAGTGTCTGACCTTAATCGTTTGACAGCACTAGACACACATCACTGCTATTCATTTGTAATGTTTACATATTTACGTTTTCACTTTCACAGTAGAGGAGCAGTCTCTCGGGACTGATTCACCACCACCACCTTCATCGTTTAATAACTCTGCTGTGCCGCTGATCATCATCACAGCTCCATCTCGAGAAAACCTCTTAGAAATGCCAGTGGGTCTGAAAATAGCAGATGCTAATAAAGAGCAGCGGCCCATGGGAGGTCCAGTGTTTGTCGGTCGAGGTCGTTTTATCACGGGCACAGCATGATTTACTGAGGTATGAAATTAAAATGTTAGTTAATTGGGGAAAATGTTATAGAGTTAAAGGAACACTCCACTTTTTTTGGAAATAGGCTCATTCTCCAACTCCCCCCGAGTTAATAAGTTGAGTTTTACCGTTTTGAAATCCATTCAGCCGTTCTCCTGTTCTGGCGATATCACTTTTAGCATAGCTTAGCATAGATCATTGAATCCTATTAGACCAATAGCATCGCGTTCAAAAATGACCAATGAGTTTCGATATTTGTCCTATTTAAAACTTGACTCTTCTGTAGTTATATCGTGTACTAAGACCGGCGGAAAAGAAGAAGTAGTCAAGTTTTAAATAGGACAAATAGTTGGTCATTTTTGAACGTGATGCTATTGGTCTAATAGGATTCAATGATCTATGCTAAGCTATACTAAAAGTGATATCGCCAGAACAGATCGGCTGAATGGATTTCAAAGTTTCCTTTCTGTCAGAGGGCGTTATGAGGTTCAGAAAGCAGAATCCTCCATTGGAGTGTTTTTGTCTTTTGTTTTTTTAAGGCTGGATGATATTGATACCATGAAAATGATCATGTTTAATAGAGAATCAACTAGTAATAGTATAAATGCATCATCAATCAGCCATATTGGCGGCACAGAACGTAAACAATGCCACTGAACCAAATGAAACTCGCATATTTTTTGCTGAAAATGGTCAATTATTGTCATGTTTTGGACTATACTAATCAGTCAGACCGGGAAAAACATTTGGAGGACTATAGACTGCCTAAAGTTATAAACAAATCAAGAAGAAGAGTGTTAAAGAGGAAAGAAGGCGTTTGTGTTTGGCCAAACTGAACCAGGATTTCCAGGGGAAGAATCTTGACAATGTGTTTGTTCTTATCATTTCCAGTCAGGTAGGTGAAATATTAGGCTAATATCTTTAATTAATACTGCTTAGTCGTATCTTTACCACCTATTAACTTTAGTTTATCCTTTAGTTACTCCTTCTCAATGTGATTTAGCAGCTTCCACATGTTTATTCCATGATTTAGACAGCATAAATTAGCAGAAAACATATTCAGTAGTATATTAACTGTGCAATCCCTGCTGTTGTTTACATCCGAGTATCTCCAATATGTAATATGTAACAATAAGTAACTGACCAAACTGTGAAGAAAGTGGGTTTGCTACGCTCTGCACATTTTATACACTTTAATCAATTACTATTCAATTCTTGTTAATATTTATATAATAAACGGACACAAGAGTAAAAATAAATAAAACGCAAATGATTGTATTACTTTAAAGGTGCCATA
>NC_133385.1:37723190-37756787 GCF_049309525.1 Garra rufa | reverse complement strand
AGTTAGGGTATGTTGAAAAACTCCCATGTTGTTTTCTTCTTCAACTTCAAAATCGCTGTTTTACCTTTTTTATTTGTTTATTTGTTTGTTTGTTTGTGTTTGTAAAGGGCGTTTGATCTTCTTTGCGTGTTCACTTTGTAAACACTGGGTCGGTACTTCTGCAGCGATGTAGGACGATTTTAAAGTTGGAGGAGAAAACGAAATGGGAGTTTTTCGACATACTCATAGACAAGACAAGCATTTGAGGTTAAAAAGTATATAAATTGTCTGTTTGTTTTAAAATGGCCGATCGTATTGCTAGATAAGACCCTTATTCCTCACCTGAGATCGTTTAGAGCCATTTGAAGCTGCATTTAAACTGCATTTTAGAAGTTCAAACTCGGGGGGCACCATAGAAGTCCATTATATTTGAGAGAAATCCTGAAATGTTTTCCTCAAAAAACATAATTTCCTTACGACTGAAGAAAGAAACACATGAACATCTTGGAGTTTTTCGTGTAAATTTTTGTTCTGAAAGTGAACTAATCCTTTAAAGGAACACTCCACTTTTTTTGGAAATAGGCTCATTCTCCAACTCCCCCCGAGTTAATAAGTTGAGTTTTACCGTTTTGAAATCCATTCAGCCGTTCTCCTGTTCTGGCGATATCACTTTTAGCATAGCTTAGCATAGATCATTGAATCCTATGAAACCAATAGCATCGCGTTCAAAAATAACCAATGAGTTTCGATATTTGTCCTATTTAAAACTTGACTCTTCTGCAGTTATATCGTGTACTAATACCACGGAAAATTTAAGATGCGAATATTTAATATCCCGATAAGATTAGAAACTACACTCCCATTCCGATGTAATAGTCAAGGAAGTTTGCTGCCATAATATGGACGCAGCAGGCGCAGTAATATCGCGCAGCACATCGCAGCACATCGCAGCACAATGTGACCAACTGCATGCACAGGGAGCCATAGACATAATAAATACCTAGACGCCTTATTGGCCGCGTTGGTCCGTTGCTGCTATACGTCAACGCATCCGCCATGTTTGTCCGGGCAAGACTGCCTTAAAAACAAATGAAGGTAAACAAGGGAGCTGCATATTTCTGGATAAAAATACGGTAAAGTTTAACATTTTCAGTCGATTTTCAATCGATTGTGATCTACATGGAGTTAAAAATAACTGTCTTCCGTTATTTAGTTAGGCTTGGATGCTATGCTAAGCTATGCTAAAAGTGATATCGCCAGAACAGGAGAACGGCTGAATGAATTTCAAAACGGTAAAACTCAACTTATTAACTCGGGGGAGTTGGAGAATGAGCCTATTTCCCAAAAAAAAAAAAAAAAGTGGAGTGTTCGTTTAAGGCATTACAATTCATTAGTAGTAACATTATAAACGTTATATTAAATTATAAATATTATTAATATAAAGTCCAGGGCTCTCAAGTCTCACGCATTCACCGTGAGACACACGCATTTCAACCAGTTCACACGCTCTCACGCCACACCTTGTATTTCTCACGCTGAAAAGTAAGGGATAACTTGTCCCGCTATATGGTGTTAATGGACGAGGTGCAGGCTTTGCAGAGAGAAGTACTCTGCCAAGCTCATAGCTGTCTTGAGAGTTAAATGGCACCTACCAGCCAAAAATTAGAATTTGCTGTTTTCCGGTATATTACGTGATCCCGCTACAATCACGATCGTCACTAGGCAACGTAGACGCGCACACACGGGACAAGGCCAGCGGAGGAATCGTTGCGGGGCTGCCGCTTTCTCTCGCAGTGGAAGCGTTTAGTACAGTTAAGGAGGTGGTCGCGTTGCGGTCTCGGAGCGGACGTTGCCATTTATATTTACTAGAAACTAAATAAATGCAGCAGGGTTTTTCATATTTATTTTTATTTTTTTCCATTTTACGATTCCTAGACAAAATCACTTGCCTGTGATCAAAGATAGTGAGAACTGATGTTGGGGATTATAGCCAAATTTGTGCAAAATTATTAGTTCTTCAACAGCTTTAACTAATTGTGGGCCTGGAATTAAGGGAAAAGACAAGATAATTGGTAAATCTGCTAAAAAAGCCAGAGAAATTCATCCCAATAAAATAAATTGTTTTATATATTTCAAAACACAAATGTATCAACATTGTTGGGAAGGTTATTTTGGAAATAGGCTGTAATAGGCTACAGATTAAATTTCCCTATTTAAAATGTAATTTAAAAGTAGTGTAACTATTTCAATTGCTTTAGAGGTAATGTAACATTACATTTGATTACTAAATTTCTAAGGAATGTTTTCAACTGTGAATCCTTTTAAAAACGTTTTAAGCAGGCAGGTTTACCTTACAGTAGCACTCAACACTAATAACTGTCAATTTGACAAAATCCTTCATCACTTGAATTAAGATTATAATAATTTAATTTTAAAGCACAGCCACCACAAAATCTTTAGCACCTCTGTTTAACTCCTGAAACATTGGTGTCTCTTATTTTAAAGCAGTCAATGCGATTTGGGAAATAAATCAATCAAAATATTTACATGTAACCCACTTTGTAATTGTAAACATTTTTAAAACTAACTGTAATTTAACTATATTTGTTATTTCTCAGTAACTGTAACAGATTAGTTAAATGTTGTTTTTAATTAAATTACATAATTCAATTACATGTAACTAATTACTCTAGCTAAGTTCAAGCCCCTACCACTGTCATCAAGGCATCAAAGTGTGCAATAAACACTTGAAATACAAAATGACATTAGTAAGCTGAAATATGTACCCTCTCTCTTTCACAAACACACACACACAGATTGACATACATGCTATGAGCAAGTTCTGCAATCCTCCTGTATGTTTACAGTATGTGCATTGAGCACTGATGTTTAGTTTGCTCGTTTGGGGCCAAATTTCTTTTTTTACTTTTGATACATATGCATTTTTGAAATATTTAAAACATTTTATTTTTATGAATTTGACTTATCAGATCTACCAGTTGTTATATTTTTTATTTTGTGCTGCATTATGAACAATAGATAGTTGAACTTTTACCAAAAACTGGAGAGAATTGCGTGGGGCTGAGGGGCCGCTGCTGCAAATATTTGAGTGGCTCCTCCCCTAACAGATAAAATCTCACTCCAAACTTTTTCCAAAACTTGAGAGCCCTGTAAAGTCACATTATTAACAGCACATTATAAATAGTGAAATAGTGCACAAACAGTGAGCTCCTTGTGTTTGATGAGCTTAGTGTCATTCATTAAAAAGAACCGGCTCATGAGAGTCATTAGTTCGGGATCCGGACTACATTGGTCAGACTCAGTGGCGGTGTTGTGTGGTGGTGCCACTGAACAAGTATCTCGTACTGCATGAGACTCAGTGTATTCAGTAGTCTATGTTTCGGGGAACAAAATGCACGTTAGATGAGCTACGGAGCCAAATGCCTGAGCAAGAATAAGAACCGGTCCTCTGTTCCTAAGCCTATTTAAAACAAAAAAACTGTTCACGTCAGAGACCTGGTGATGTGACTTCTTGTGGTTAGATGGAGAATCTGCAGCGTGTGCGATACTGACATCGGATCAGGACTGAAAACCGGGCGGTCCTTTGTCCCCCAACTTAAGCTCAGAAGAAGAGTTATTCAGATGGAGCAACAGATTCGTTGCGGAGAGATTCATTTCAATGCGTGATGGGGAATGGGCTCTGCACCGAGAAAGCAGGTTATCCCAGGTAACATGCTAATTATTTTATCAGCTTTATGTTTTTAGAGGTAACGTAAGGACCATTAAACACCTCCATTTAGACATTATGAAAATGAACTTCATTGAATATGAACTTTCAACTACTGTAGCCTATGAACATTTGTCAGACTGTCTGTCTGTCGTGCTGTGTCGGATTAATTAGGTTAATCTAATATATTTTTCGTCTGACGTAAACTTCCCTGTAATCCAATTGAAAGGAGACTGCACAGTGTGATTAGAGAAAAGATAAACAACACATGAAAACATGCACAATATGTGTGTATACTATGTATATTTTATTGTAAATACACATACAGTAAATATTTTGATGATATTTACATGTGTTTATATTAATATAACTTATATATATATATATATATATATATATATATATATATATATATATATATATGCATGAAAAAACCTGCAGTGTCTCCCCTTAATCGCAACTTTTTGTTTACTTAATATATATATATATATATATAACAAAAACAAACAAAAAGTTGCGATTAAGGGGAGAAACTGCAGGTTTTTTCTTGCACCTGTCAAGTTTGAGATTTTGGGCTTTTTGGTTTTTCATAAAGTGTTTTTTTCAGACTAGTGGACAATTAGTCTGAAAAATTACAAATTAATAAAAAATAACAATTAGGGGTTTTTTTTTGTTTTGTTTTTTTACCCTATACACCTTCAGTGTCTGACCTTAATCGTTTGACAGCACTAGACACACATCACTGCTATTCATTTGTAATGTTTACATATTTACGTTTTCACTTTCACAGTAGAGGAGCAGTCTCTCGGGACTGATTCACCACCACCACCTTCATCGTTTAATAACTCTGCTGTGCCGCTGATCATCATCACAGCTCCATCTCGAGAAAACCTCTTAGAAATGCCAGTGGGTCTGAAAATAGCAGATGCTAATAAAGAGCAGCGGCCCATGGGAGGTCCAGTGTTTGTCGGTCGAGGTCGTTTTATCACGGGCACAGCATGATTTACTGAGGTATGAAATTAAAATGTTAGTTAATTGGGGAAAATGTTATAGAGTTAAAGGAACACTCCACTTTTTTTGGAAATATGCTCATTCTCCAACTCCCCCCGAGTTAATAAGTTGAGTTTTACCGTATTGAAATCCATTCAGCCGTTCTCCTGTTCTGGCGATATCACTTTTAGCATAGCTTAGCATAGATCATTGAATCCTATTAGACCAATAGCATCGCGTTCAAAAATGACCAACGAGTTTCGATATTTGTCCTATTTAAAACTTGACTCTTCTGTAGTTATATTGTGTACTAAGACCGGCGGAAAAGAAGAAGTAGTCAAGTTTTAAATAGGACAAATAGTTGGTCATTTTTGAACGTGATGCTATTGGTCTAATAGGATTCAATGATCTATGCTAAGCTATGCTAAAAGTGATATCGCCAGAACAGATCGGCTGAATGGATTTCAAAGTTTCCTTTCTGTCAGAGGGCGTTATGAGGTTCAGAAAGCAGAATCCTCCATTGGAGTGTTTTTGTCTTTTGTTTTTTTAAGGCTGGATAATATTGATACCATGAAAATGATCATGTTTAATAGAGAATCAACTAGTAATAGTATAAATGCATCATCAATCAGCCATATTGGCGGCACAGAACGTAAACAATGCCACTGAACCAAATGAAACTCGCATATTTTTTGCTGAAAATGGTCAATTATTGTCATGTTTTGGACTATACTAATCAGTCAGACCGGGAAAAACATTTGGAGGACTATAGACTGCCTAAAGTTATAAACAAATCAAGAAGAAGAGTGTTAAAGAGGAAAGAAGGCGTTTGTGTTTGGCCAAACTGAACCAGGATTTCCAGGGGAAGAATCTTGACAATGTGTTTGTTCCTATCATTTCCAGTCAGGTAGGTGAAATATTAGGCTAATATCTTTAATTAATACTGCGTCATATCTTTACCTATTAACTTTAGTTTATCCTTTAGTTACTCCTTCTCAATGTGATTTAGCAGCTTCCACATGTTTATTCCATGATTTAAACAGCATAAATTAGCAGAAAACATATTCAGTAGTATATTAACTGCGCAATCCCTGCTGTTGTTTACATCCGAGTATCTCCAATATGTAATACGTAACAATAAGTAACTGACCAAACTGTGAAGAAAGTGGGTTTGCTACGCTCTGCACATTTTATACACTTTAATCAATTACTATTCAATTCTTGTTAATATTTATATAATAAACGGACACAGGAGTAAAAATAAATAAAACGCAAATGATTGTATTACTTTAAAGGTGCCATAGAATGGAAAACTGTATATACCTTGGCATAGTTGAATAATAACAGTTCAGTACATGGACATGACATACCGTGAGTCTCAAACACCATCGTTTCCTCTTATATAAATCTAGTGTTTGCAAAAGACCACCGAAAAATAGGTCAATTCCAACATAACACCGACTATTACGCAATAGTCCCGATCGTTAATAGTTACGCCCCCAATATTTGCATCGCCCAATCATCATTAACTTCATCAGTAAAACAAGGCGAGCCACTGAAGGGACACGATTAGCTTAATGCTAACGCTAGCCTGTTACATTGCAGTACATAAGATTTCACTTACCACATAAACAGAGAGATGACTGCGCTGATGATGGCGAATGATTAATGGTGCGTTCACACCGCCCCAAACGTCAGCGTCAGTTGCTGCAAGATTACATGTAAAGTTTATGGTTGAGTCCGTCAGCGGCTCTGCAATGCGTTGTGTCCGTTGGATCCGTCAACTTTTCAAGCGTCAACGCAGCTAATGCAAGCAACGCAGAAGTTCAGCAGTGTGTCAACCAATCAGAGCGTCTCACTGTAGCGACATCACCACACGTATCTTGAATGAAGCAGGAGCAGAAAAAAAAATCATTTTCAACAATGGAAGACAAGCTCATTGTAGCCATCTGCAATCTCAGAGAATTGTATGATCCGTCCTCGTTGTTGTATAAAGACAGGAATGTAAAGGAACTTGCTTGGATGAAGATCGCTGAAGAGATCGGGATGTCGGGTAAGTTATCAAATCTTTTCTCAACGTAATTATTTCCCATTTCGTTAGCTAGCGAAACATGGTCATGAGAAGATTCCAAAATGTCCAGTCCCTACTAGTTTGCCATTGTTTATTCAGGGGAAGTGTGCAAACTAGATGCGTTGGGAGCGTTGCCTGACATGTGCAGTGTGAACACACCATTACAGATCCCGAGTATCACTGACGAGCAGCTCAACTTGTGTGGTAAGAAGCACTCCCTCTGCATTGTAACTTTACACAGAGCACATGCATCACAGTAATCAGACTAAAATGTCGGCGATTCAAAACGGCAGATTCAACAAACCACATATTAAAAGCGGCTAGAGCTCCTAATTAAATATATATTTTTATCCATGTGCGAGCTATTGAGATGAGCAGCTCTGTGAAACAGCCAATCAGAGCAGAGCTCATTAATATTCACGGACCTTCCAAATAAGGCAATAACAGAGCATTTCATTCTAGGGACAAATCCTAGGGTTGTAAATGGACCTGTAAAACCGTTTCTGGAGATTTTTTGCCCTTTCCTATGCCATATACCTTCTATGTAGATATCAGAGAACTATTTAAAATATTGTATCAATGCATTCTATGGCACCTTTAAATCACAAATTAATTAATTAAAAAAAATACTTTGTAGCTTTTTATGTAGCCTTTTAGTATCAGTTATCAATTTTGCATTACTTTTTCTTTCTGTAAGAATGGGCGTGGCCATTTGTAAATTTTATGGGGCTTGCTTCCGGTGTCATTCACTTCTAGATATTTTTAGCTATACAAAACAGCTAATTTTGCGGCTTGATATTACAAACTGCTGTGTCTTACCATATTATTTTAATGTACTTAAATGTATCTTGATTATGAGCACACTGGTTTGTAGTGCAAACACTTTTACTGTTTACGGCACGCATTAAAGATGTTGAGCGAGTAGAGAAACCTGAGAGAAACTCGTTGAACGCTGTCGGTTGTCCCATAGGGACGCTGAAGTGAACGACTGTAAGCTTTCACGGAGTTTCTCTTCCTCTTGTCTCTAGAGTTGCTCTCTGTTTACATGAAACGTGCAGTAATGCGACGTTAAAGAGTTATATGCGCTTCATTAATCATTAATCATTGATCCGGACGAATGTGAGGTGATTGGAGATGGAAAGCACAGCAGACACAGATCTAGAGCCGTTAAAGCTGAAATCTTTAAAAACCGACAAGACGTTTGTA
The DNA here is from genome assembly GCF_049309525.1 of Garra rufa. Lineage (NCBI taxonomy): Eukaryota > Metazoa > Chordata > Actinopteri > Cypriniformes > Cyprinidae > Garra > Garra rufa. The sequence goes on along the minus strand of NC_133385.1, from coordinate 37,748,814 downwards.
ATCCCGCACAGAGAACGGGTGAGACATGCTTATAAACTGTTTTTATTATAAACAAAAGATACATAAGCATTTATTGCGGTGTTTCTGCATTGTGTGTGTGTAGTTAGGGAAATGCAGGAGTGTGAAGGAGTTTGAGAAGATGAATCGGATTGGAGAAGGAACATATGGCATCGTGTGTGAGTCTCAACTGATAATGGTCAAATATATCATATAATAATTAAAACATGATGTATAATTATAACTAATGTGTTATTCAAAAAACACTTACATTATTATGCAAACCGATGTTCTGATCATATTTGTTTTTCCAAGCACATCTGACCAATTCCAAACCACATCAATATTAATAACTGCTAATTTTACATGTAATTATTTATAAGTTAAATTTAATTGTTTGCAAGGGTTAGAAGTGAAAAATGCCTTATATTCAGGTGTGCATACTTATTAAGCAGACCAAAAAAAAAAGAATCAAAGTCAAATCAAATAAAAAAATATTATTAAATGGCCATAAGAAGGATGCAATACTAATGTAATACTAGAAATTGCAAAATTAAGGCACTCCCACTGGACAGTGAGATGCTTATTGGTTCAGCAGGGTCACAAAAACAGATAGAGAAGAAAAGATGTGTTAACTGCAAAAAAATTAAGAAATAAGATGGAAAAAATTAGCCAAAAAAGGGATTTACCTCAGACTGAAAAGTCAACAAATATTAAATGCCCATGAGAAGGATGCAATACTAATGCAATACTGGAATTTGCAAAGTTAAGGCATGACCACTGGACAGATAAACGCTTGTTTCGTCTGCATTGTCAGAAAAAACAGGTGGAGGAGAAAAGATGCATGTTAATTGCAAAAAAAGTAAGAATTAATGTTAAGAATTAGATATGAAACCACCAGGAACCATTTAGTCTCCAGCGCCACCGTTTTCCAGAACTGCAACCTACCCGGAGTCTCAGAGACTAAAAAATGACCCCTACTTAATTATCACATGTTGAAGTGTTGTTCAATACATGAAGACATGATGCATGTTTATAGGCTTTATAGACAGATAGGTTGAGAGTGACTCTTGACAAGAAGTTAGACAAGTCGGACAACAGCGGCGGTGGTGAGCTGCTACTAACAATGACCAAGACAGACCTTTCAGGGTAGGAGATGGTCTTAAATCTCCCAAAAATTACTGCCTGAGTCTGGAAAATAAATTCTTCAAACAATGGTACAAATAAAAGAAGTTCCTCAAGAGTCACTCTCAACTTATCTGTCTTAAAAGCCTATTAAAAAAATCAACTTTCAAGCATGTGATTTTTAGGATAAGTCTCTGAGAATCTGACTCATTGCACTTCTGGAGACTCCAGGTAGGTTGCAGTTTTTTAAAAAAAATGGTGGCACTGGAGACTAAATGTTTCCTGATGGTTTCACACCTAATTCTTCACATTATTTCTTAATTTTTGCAATTTCTAGAATTGCGTTAATATTGCATCCTTTTCATGGGCATTAATTTTTTTTTTTTACTTTTCAGTCCGAGTTAAATCTCTTTTTTGGTCCATTTTACCTTTAAAAATAACCCTGCTTAATATTTATGCACACCTGAATATAGGGCATTTCATCCCTTGTTAACTTAGAAATCATTGTATGTAAAATGAATAGCAGACATTAAGACTGATGTGGTTTGGAATTGCTAAAATGTGCTTGGGGAAAAAAATATCAGAAAATCGACTTGCACAATAATTATGCATGCACTACATAGTGTTTATGTTTGCTTTATTTGTGGTTTTACAGACCGAGCACGTGATACAAGGACACATGAAATCGTTGCCCTGAAGAAAGTGCGAATGGATAAAGAGAAAGACGGTCAGTAGGATCTTCAAATGAAAAGCAGTCATGTTTGCCGCTCCTTTACGCCAGTGACAGTTTCTATTCACTAAAAAGTTTGATTTTTGCCTAATTGTGTCCAAATAGGAAAAAGAAGAAACTAGGTTTACCAGCACAGCTCTTACTAGCTGGCCTCTGTTACACACAAAAACAAATGGTTCTTGCATGTACTCGAGTCAATCGGGATTATGTGTATAGCACCATTTGACAATACGCAGCTTTAAAGCAGCTTTACAGAGTGGATTACTGTGTGATATCTCTAATTACTGTAATAGTAAACAACTCATTTATTGGTATGAGATTAAAGGTTGAAGTATTTTTATCAGGGAGCTGCAGTAGTCTTATATTCTCTCAGTGAGCAGGGCCAGAGGTGACTGCGGCAAGAAACGAAAAACTCTGGCTGTGCATTATTCAGATTGTAAGAATTAAACTCTCTTTAAGTTTTGTCCCGTATTTACAGATTAGGCAGACGTAGTGACCATTTGGGAATGGCAGCAGTTTGTTTTTCACAAGGTTAGACATAGAAGTCTCAAATGAACCATCGAGTTGTGGCACAGGTTGTGACTGTATTTATGCAGCTTGACCAAGAGCACTGGCATCAAGTCAGCATTTTGCACCTGCAGTGATTATGATGGATTATAACATGCAAAGGATTATAGAAAATTGCATAAGTAATGTGGATCTAGGCCATTCAAGTCTTTGTAAGTAATTACAAACTTAAACTTAAAGAAACTTAAAGTTGATAAAGTTGTTTGCTGATAATCTCCCCAGGCAAAGCATGTACAATGAAAAAAGCAGAGGACCGAATACCGATCCCTGTGACACTCCATACATACTCTGTGCTTGGTTTGACATTTCTTCGTTAACACAAACAAACTGGTAGTGATCAGATACGTAGGATCTATCCTAACAACATCACATTCACAATATAGTTTGAGTGAGACACCGCTACTTCTTCTACTATTTTTGTTGTAAATTGGAGATTTGAGATAATTATTCTCCAGGATCAAGGCTACAAAGGAAGGTTTTGATCACTGCCAGCTTTAAACTTTTTTGTCCTAAGAAAGTGAGGAGTTAATAACATTGAGAAGAGGGTTTAATGTGGAAGTGTGAATGAAAGTTTGATAGTCAAGACTAAAGGCAAAATCTTCAATATATTAAATGTGTGTAATCATATAACTCAAGACGGTTCAGAATATAGCACATAAGTCGTATGGATTTCTTTTATGGTGCTTTTTGTCCCAGTTAATACACTCTTTAAAATAAAGGTGCCTCACGATGCCACAGAAGAACCCTTTTGTCTAAATGGTTCCATAAAGAACCTGTTTCACAAAAGGTTCTTTTTGGAGAAAGAAGGTTCTTCAGATTATAAAAAGGTAAGAAAGAGATTTGACTGAATGGTTCTTTGTGGAACCAAAAATGGTTCTTCTGTTGCATCGCTGTGAAGAACCTTTTAAAGCACCTTTAAGAGTGTATAATCACAATGGTAACACTCCCAGGTAAACACCTGAACTACATTTCACATCTGTAGAAACATAAATTTTAAATGGTGTGTATGTTGTGTATCTGTGGCTAGGGATTCCCATCAGCAGTTTGAGGGAAATTAACTTGCTGCTCAGATTGAGACACCCAAACATCGTGGAGCTGAAAGAAGTGGTGGTGGGAAGCCATTTAGAGAGGTGACTGAAGAAAACATATTCTGTACATTCGCAGATATAAACACAGGTTTCTATAACACCTTTTTTTGTTAACATCAGCCTCTTTCTGGTGATGAGTTACTGTGAGCAGGATCTGGCCAGTCTGCTGGAGAACATGCAGTCGCCGTTCTCTGAAGCTCAGGTGCGTTTGACGAATGCCCTCATCTTCAGTCTAAAATGTCAAGAATCAGAATCAGAATAGATTCTTTTCTTGGTACACTGCCCTCCAAAAGTTTAGAAACACCCCTGGCAAAGTGTGGTTTTGGAGGATATCAGCATAGTGTGAATCATCTTTGGGCAATCCTTCAGGAGGCTTGGAGTAATATATCAAGTCAATGTTTGAATAAACTGAATAATAAAACATGTTTTTGTAGTTTATGTTGTTCCTTATCAGTGCAAAATTATCACAAATTAAAAAGGATTCATGCCAATATTGTTTTAGAGCGTTTCCAAACTTTTGGAGGGCAGTGTAGGTGCAGGCCAACACGTATCATTAGCAAAATATTTCCTCAGATTCAGATTTGGGGCTTCTAATGTTTTTTTAAAAATCCTTCTGGTTGTTGTAATACATACCTTAACAGAAAGTACACATTAAGGATATTTTGGAACCAAACCAGCAACTTAAAACGTCCATAACCTGGACCTAGAATGGTTTGACAAAACTACATTCCCATATACAATGTAGAAAGGTAACTAGCGTAACATTTGCCTTCTGTCAAGTGTATTCTGTCATTATGTCCCTTGCATCGTTTCCTTTCTGTCATTTTATTGAAAACTTCCACTGCAGCATTTTTCATATTTCCAACAAATTGTGGTTTGACAATCTTCAGATCATGCTTGTAATATATATATATACACACACACACACACATAGTATATTGCCAAAAGTAGGTTTGACTACCTTTGACTACTTTTTTGACTAAGGTTTAACTACTTTAGTCATTTATATGTGTACAAATCTTAATGTTTAAGCATATAATGATATTCTAGGGAATTGTGTGCTTCTAATTTTATAGCAACAGTTTGGACACAACCCTTTTCTATTATAAGCGGACAATGCCTCAATGTATAATGCAAGGTTTAAAAAGAAATGATTGATTCAGTCAGTGTGGAAGAACTTGAGTGGTCTGCATAAAGCCAAGTCCTAATCCCAGCTGAACACCTCTGCTGTGACTTTAAATGCAGACCTTGAGCCAAAAACTCATCACCAAACAACAGTGACTTGTACATATGGCTACAGTAATTATAGACACTTCCAAAACTGGTGCAACAGAGATGGAAATACAATTTATAAATACATTAATTATGTTTCCATCTTTGTTGCCACAGTTATGGAAGTGTTTTTTTCTGTTCTAAAGAAGGGGGTGTCCCAATACTTTTGTCCATATAGTGAATGTACGAGTCATTGGTGTTTGGTGATGAGTTTTTAGCTCAAGGTCTGCATTTGAAGTCACTCCAGAGGTGTTCAACTGAGATTAGGACTTGGCTTTATGCAGACCAGTCAAGTTCTTCCACACTGACTGAATCAATCATTTCTATTTGAACCTTACCTTATACACGGAGGCATCTTCATGTTAGAATAGAAGAGGGTTGTGTCCAAACTGTTGCTATAAAATCAGAAGCACACAATTCCCTAGAATATCATTATATGCTTAAACATTAAGATTTGTACTCATGGAAATGACTAAAGTAGTCAAATATGTTTATTATAAGGGGTGTCCCAATACTTTTGGCAATATAGCGCGTGTGTGTGTGTGTGTGTGTGTATATATATATATTAATACTTTTTTCCCTTTGTTTTGCACAGGTGAAATGCATAGTTCTTCAGCTGCTTAAAGGACTGGCATATTTACATCACAACTTCATCCTTCACAGGTCAGAGTGTGTTCATTCAGGCTTTTTCTTTTTAGTAAAATATTTCAATGTCTTTAGCTATACTGTAAAATTCAAAAAATAATTTTCCTTCCCATGTTTGTGAGACCAATGGTTAAATATAAATAATGTTGAACTTCCAATAATGATTTTTCTTCATTCTAATATTGATACTGGTTGTTTTTCTCAAAGGGATTTGAAGGTTTCCAATCTACTGATGACAGACAAGGGCTGTGTTAAGATAGGTGAGTAAATAAATTAAATTAAAACATAGGTGATTATTACCAAATCATGGGAATAGTAAGATTTCTCAGAGAAAATGTGATTTAATAAATAATGCCACAATATAAAAAATGTTAATGCTTTTGAAAAAAAGGGTTTCTTATTTGTTTCTTCTTGATACCTAAATGCTCTTGGCAGTTTTTCTAGATTCCCCCACACATATTATAAATAAGAAACACAATGATCTGCTGTATGTGGACGTCTGTGTCCTGTCCTGATGTCCCATGGTTTCTCCACAGCTGACTTCGGTCTGGCGCGTGTTTACGGTATCCCATCACAGCCCATGACTCCTCGAGTAGTCACACTGTGGTAAGCAGATGAACTTGATGCTGATTAGTCTGTCTATCATCTTGCTAATCCTTCAAATCCCTCTTTCCATCACTGACCATGTTTTCTTCACAGGTATCGAGCCCCAGAGCTCCTCCTAGGGACCAAGACACAGACCACTGCCCTGGACATGTGGTGAGAACCAGACCAACAGGGCTAGAATGAACTGTTATGTAATCAGATTACCTTTTTAGATATTATTCGAGACAGAGTGGAAAAACAAAGAGGGGACAGAGAGACTTCAGACGTAATCTTGACTAGGAACTAATCTACCCTTGATGCTGTCCAAAGCTCAAATATTTATCTTAATAAATGTATAGCTGTTTTGTTTTTGTTTGTTTGTTTAGTGATAGTTGTTCATAAGTCCATTGTTTGTCCTGAACAGTTAAACTGCCTGCTGTTCTTCAGGAAAATCCTTCAGGTCCCACAAATTCTTTGGTTTTCCAGCATTTTTGTCTATTTAAAGCAACAATCACTGTATGCTTTTGAGATCTTTTCACACTGAGGACAACTGAGGGACTCATATGCAACTATTACAGAAGGTTCAAACACTGATGCTCCAGAAGAAAAAAAAAAAAAATCATTCATTAAGATTCGGGGGGGTTGAAAACTTTTGAACAGACTGAAGATGTGTACATTTCTCTTATTTTGCCTAAATGTCATATATTTTTGTTATTTAGTACTGCCCTTCAGAAGCTACAGAAGATACTTACATGTTTCCCAGAAGTACATTTACCCTGATAAACTCAAAAAGTGCATTGTGTTTCCTTTTGGAGCATCAGTGTGTGTTTGAACCTTCTGTAATAGTTGCAAGTTGACGTTTGGTTTGTTAGGATATTACAATATTTGGCCAAGATACTACTATTGAACAACCTGGAATCTGAAAAAAATCTAAATATTGAGAAAATCGCCTTTTAAGTTCTTCAAAATTATGTTTTGATATTAGCCTGGGTGTCCCCATGCTGCCTTCCGCGCAGCGCGATTTTATTCACGCTGGAAGGTAGCATGGAAACCATGGACCAAATTTATCACCTCAGGTAGGGAACCAATCACAGAATGGGGAGGGAGCAGCAAGACGATGACGCCTTCTATGCGACTCACCGAAGCAGTTTGTTTATAACTATGGACAAAGAACTTATACTGACAAGAAGTCAATAGAACGTTCCATTGCAACAGCGGCGCCCAGCAGCAGCCCTACGCTTCCGCCATTTTGGAGTGAAAGCCACTCGGCAGTCCGCTACCTCCATGCTGTCGCTATGGCAAATATCAGCTGCTTTGTTTAAAAAAAAAAGTACTTTAAAGCTAAAATACACAACCTGAATCATGACAACATTTTTAAATATATTTTTTTTTACTCCTTTCCGTTTATTTCTTAAGAATTTTTGTATTATATTAGGCTACTTCTGTTAATTATTAAACCATAACTCGTTTGTTATTAAAAGGATTTTTGTATGTTTTGTACGTACCCTAAGCTTTGTTATTAATGCAATTAAAAAATATGACAACACAAAATAACGTATATTATCAAAAACAGACTTTTTGCATTTATTTTTCGCAAAATCTTTGCTCTAACATTATAAACGCTGAACTAATACCAACATATATAATTAAATTAAGGACATGCATCAGAGAATTGGGAATGTTAGACAATAAATATACGACAGGAATATAACAGTAAACTGTTTTTGCAGTATTATCTTATATTAATGTCCGTTAAAGCATGACTAAAAACTCCAAAATTATTTAATTATTTAGTTATCAAAGACACAGCAATACATCATGTTCTGTAAGATCATCGATATTTGTAGTGTGATCCATGGGTTTAACACATACAATATAATGTATAAATACAATATATATTTCAGACCTATAATAGTAAATGATAATAGTAATAGTAAAAGCATTAAGTTGCATGAAATAAAAATACAGCAGGCTGCCTCAAATGTAATGGTTGGATTCCACAATTGATAACATAAAACATATAACACAATACAATACAACTTTTACTGTAGTAGTCATAACATTTACTGATAACTTAATTTGAGAAATTGTCTATTGCACTTCTGAATTGGCTGTGAAAATTTTGGGTGCGTAAGATATGATGAATTCTGATCCGTAAAATAAATCTAACGGTGTAGAGTAACTTTTTGCACTTTTTGAGGTCACACACTACCTCCCTGCAGTCACTGTGTTCTTTTATTTCCACTTTGACTTCTATTTCGTTGTCATTCTGTCTGCTTCTGTGCTGTTGTCCGGTTGGAATTTTCACTCCAGAATGGCGGCCGCGCTACCGAAACGCCACCTAGTGGCTGTTACCAAAACAGCAACAGAGTTTCGCCTCTTGGTATTCTATACTCTTTGCTATGGATCCAGCATGGCAGCAAGTTATCATTCGATGCAGCCGTTCACATGTCGCGCCTAAAAACGCGTGGAAAACGCGTCGCTTTCTCCTTTCCAAACCGCTCTGTAGCTTGCGCATGGAAAACGCGAGCGCGTCGCAACCGCGTCGCTTCCATTATGCGCGCGCATACCGCGCGTCTACATTTGAAATAACGAACTTTAGTGCGCAAAAGACATGACATGTGAACGGCCCCTTAGATAGTGTTCTAAGTAGTTTAGAACGCAAGTTTATTTAGAAAAAAGAGCAACTTTTGGCGTTAAACCATCACTCTGTATACGTCATCCGGTATGATTGAAACGATTGGCTATGAGCTACGCACAGGCGCATTTGATAGACATTCGTAGCGCCCAATAAACGGCTCTGGGCATTCGTAAACCACGCCTCAAATACGAGAAAATGAACATGTGGTTCCCAGACCACGAATCATGACGAAGTCATAACGTGGTCTGGCCTTAGCCAGGCTATTTTGATATATTTACGGTAATAAATTTACAAAATATAAAATGTGAGATACAGCTAAAATAACTGATATGGATGATACCGGAAACCTTGCACATTCAAATAATGAATGGCCGCGCCTGCTCTTACATTAACAGTAAGGTGAAGATTCACAGGACTTAAGTGTACAACTGGGAATTATGCTCGAAACTGCATTTGTGCACTGCAAAAAATTATTTTCTAGCTTAGATTTTTTGTCTTGTATCCAGCCAAAATATCTAAAAATTCTTAAATCAAGAAGGATTTTCTAGATGAGTAAAAATTATTTTCTCGTTTTCAGAAAAAGTCAAAATTAAGTGCATTTTTGCTTGAAACAAGCAAAATAATCTGCCAGTGGGGTAAGCAAAATAATCTTGTTTTCTGTTTGAAATAATTTTTTTTTTTTTTTGCTTACCCCATTGGCAGATTATTTAGCTTGTTCTAAGCAAAAACTCACTTAATTTTGACTTTTTCTGAAAACGAGAAAATAATTTTTACTTGTTTAGAAAATCCTTCTTAATTTAAGAATTTTTTGATATTTTGCCTGGAAACAAGACAAAAAATCTAAGTAAGAAAAGCATTTTTTGTGGTGCAGCTAACTCAGTGGTTCTCAAAGTGGGGTCCGCGGACCCCTAGGGGTCCGTGGAAAGTTTGCTACAAAATATAATCAAACCCGGAGAAAGTGCAGGGACCATCGTCATTACTCCCGCGTGTGAAACGTTAGACCAATGAGAATTCGGCTTTTACATTACGTCAATCTACGGTGACGCATTGCTGCCACACACTTATTTTTTTCCCACTCAGCTATGTCGTAATAACGAGATCTTTTCTCGTAAAAACGACATCTTTTCTCGTTAAAACGACATATTTTCTAGTTAAAACGACATCTTTTTCTCGTAATAACGACATATGTCATAAAAACGATCTGATGTTCCTGTTATAGATGTTATGATTATATTATGTGAGGGAGCTAAGCGTTTGTCCTCGCTGCCTTCGCCACAGTCCTGACCTAAAGGAGGATGCATGCTGCTGGAGTTATTTAGAAATACACTGTTTTAATAATTTTAATGTAAGTGTTTCAATTGTAGCAGCATGTTCATTAGGATTAATCTCCATACTAATCTGCCCTCAGACCCAGAGGATTTAAGATGATCAGATCAAAACTGTCATTTTTGACTCTGAACTTGGAATATTATTTGGATGAAAGTTTGATTTTACAGAAAATGTAGGCCTAAATAGTATCAGAAATAAATAAGAAAAATGACACACGTTTGATCGTGTTATGATGATGATGATTTCGTTCTGTTTAAAAAATGAAAAATAAATGATTTTTTTTTTCATGAAAAGAGTGCTTATGCTTTAATATTTGTCCGTGAGCGGCCCTGAAAAGCCACTTTTCAACTCAGCCTGTCTACTGTCTATCCCATCATGCAGAATACATGTTCGTATGATGTACCGCTCTGCAAATTAGTCACAATAACGTTTCTTTGCAAGTCTCATATATGAAGCGCAACACTGCACTTCTCGGGTCGGCGGCACCAGCGCGATCCCTTACATTGTGATTACAGAGGAAAGAAACATAAAAGTCTGCTTTATTTTATGTACTTCCACAATAACAACAAAACGTTACAAATTGCCTTTGTAAAAATACAGGGTGCGCTCTGGCAATTTATGTCTCTATGCAGCTTGAAAGGTCTACGTCAATAAAAGAATCGAAAACAAAATTGTATTTATTTAATTCGTATAAATCCAACAAGAGGTAGTGTACAGTCTTTAGTACAGATTTGTGGCTTGATTCAGCTAAAGATAAAATTTAATAATGTATAATAAATAATTTATCATTTGTATATAATCATACTAAGTATCAAGGCCGCCCAGGCATGTTAAATTAATATTCAAGCAATAAGCTCATGTGTTTTACCCACGAACAAAAATACGAAAAATCGAGCTTTTCGTTTTTCCGTTTCTCAAGCAAAATGAAATAATAATAATAGGCCACTCAAATTTTTATTATGCTTATTATTATTATTATTATTATTAGGCGTATTATTATTTTTATTATAAAATCTTAAGATAATCAAAACTATTAATTCTGAATAATTGACTTTTTGATTGATTTAACAGCAAATCGAAATACGAGCAGAAATAAATATAATTCATAATAAAAAATATAATAATAGGCCTAATAATAATAATAATAATAGATAATAATAATAGCTTAATTATTATTATTATTATTATTATTATTATTATTTCGTTTTGTTTGAGAAAAGAAAAAACGAAATTAAGCTAGATTTTATTTTATTTTATTTTTTGTATTTTTGTATTTGTATTTATTCTGGATGATGCGATAGACAGTAAAGACAGGTTGAGTTGAAAAGTGACTTTTCATTGCCGCCCACATAATTATTAAAGCTCTCTTTTTACCCACGGACAAACATACTAAAACTGATTTTTTTTTTCATTAATTTTGTTCATTTTTGAAACAGAACGAAATTATTATTATCATAATACAATCAAACCGTTTGTCATTTCTCTTTTATTTCTTTATGATCGTATTTCAATTTTCTGTAAAATCGAACTTTCATCCAAATAATATTCCAAGCTCAGAGTCGATTATTCAGAAATAACAGTTTTGATCTGATCATCTTAAATCCTCTGGGTCTGAGGGTAGATTGGAGATTAATCCTAATAAACATGCCGCTACAATTGAAACCATTACATGAAAATGATTAAAACAGTGTATTTCTATATAACTCCAGAAACGTGCATCCTCCTTTATGTCCTGTTATATTCCCTATAACAGGAATATCAGATCGTTTTTATGACATAATATGTCGTTATAAACACATAGCTGAGTGTGGAAAAAAATATGTGTGTGGCAGCAATGCGTCACCGTATCAATCTGCCAAAACATTTCCCTCAGACTTTAACTTCACGTCTCGAGCTAATGAATGAAAGACAATTAAACCGGCGCATTATTTTCAGCACTCCCCCCGTTTTAATTCTGGGCCAATAGAAACTTTGTTGTTACATTACGTCAATCCGTCAAAGCACTATAAAAACGCTAACCTAACGTTACTAGGCTAGAATCCACAATGGATAAATATTTAAAAAGGTCAAGTATTGATAATCCCAAATTGGTGCATTGTCATTGTATTTTATATCTGAGCACTATACTTATCCTTATCCTTAGCAAACATCTTTTGCACTATTTTCATTGTGTTCCAATGTTTCTGCAGTGTTAATTGTTAAACTTGGTAAACATACTCTCTTTTTATTGCCTGTTACTGCATTGGTGCATTGTCATTGTATTTTATATTTTAGCACTTATCCTTATTATCCTTATCAAAAATCCTTTTGAAATTCACTGTGTTCCACTGTGTGGCTGCAGGGTTAATTTTTACTTGTCCCCCACCCCACCTCAAACACACACCAGTTAAACATATATTTTCATAACACATGAAGTCATTCCATACAAGTTTGATTCTGTTTATTGCCTGTAATTGCATCAGTGCATTTTCATTGCATTTTAGGACTATACCTATAAAAGCCTTTTGCACTATTTACATTGTGTTCCACTGTGTTCTTGCAGTTCATTTTTACTTGCTCAACCCTTTCCCATCGTTCTCTCTCTCTCTCACACGTGATTTAGCTATTACATTTGTGTTGCGGTTATGAGGGGGTCCTTGGAATTTTTTCTGCCCTATGAGGGGTCCCTATCTCCAGATAGTTTGAGAACCCCTGATATAGACCAAAACCATTTTTTTTTAAACCAGGCTGTAAACATACTTTTTTTCTGCTGTAAAGTTGGGCATTTTAACTAGGGCTGCAACGATTCGTCGACGTTGTCGACAAAAATCGATAATAGAAATGTTGTCGCCAGACAACCGAGTGAGGCATCTTTCTGCCGAGAGTCGCACATACGCAGCTTCTATGCTGAGCGATAACATACAGAAATGGCGGCGTCCAACGCAGCAGCTGCGCGTACCAAAACACGCCCGTTTCACACATACTCCGTCTGCAGTGCGTTTTTTTTTCCACACCCATGTTAACGGATTAGAACGTTCACAATGTACGGACTGCAAACGCGTTCTGTGTGAAAGCAAAACGAGTCTGTGCTTCTTCTGCACCGCATACGTAACGCACACGGACTGTAGACGCACTGCAGACTGAGTATGTATGAAACAGGAGTAAAGTTTGGGAGCATTTTAGCCTGCTACGGCGAATTAAAATATTACGTGCATTGTTTGTAAAGCAGTCCTTGCGCATCACGGCAGCACCTCTGTGATGCACGAACATTTAAAGAGAAAGCACGTCGGACAGTTGAATGAAACTGAGTTTGGCTGGCCTCGGTAAGATTTAAATAACATGGAAGCCAATACGTTTTGTTTTGGATATACATTTTTGTTTACTGTTTTATTGCTGCTGATGGTTTACAGGAAGAAAATGTTTACTTGATTTTAATTTATTTTTTCTTATAAAACAAATGTGCCTGTCCATTAAAAAAATTTCTTAATTTATGCATTTATGTCTGTACTGACCGAGCACTGTGCCTAATTGGTTTTAGACAGGGCATTTTTATTTACTTTTAGTATGAATTGGCCTATCAGCAGCAAAATATGCATTTTTCATTGAAGTACCCCCTTCTTTCTTGTGTTTACTATAATTTTCCACATAATTAAAGCAATCTCATGCTAAATTTGAGAAAAATTGAATAATTATCCGATTAGTCGACTAATCGTTTCAATAGTCGGTGACTAGTCGACTATTAAAATAGTCGTTAGTTGCAGCCCTAATTTTAACATGGGGAGTCAATGGGACTGACTCCCTTTTGCAGCCAGTCTCTAGCGGCCAGTCGATGACTTCCGTGTTGGTTTCAATAGAGAGAGCGGGAGGTTGCCGCTTGGTCTCCACCCACAAAGCAGCCATTTTTACAGTTCTACTCCGGGTTCTTATTTTTATTTCACACTCCTTGCTTGCTAATGAGAGAAGCCTATGGAAGCCACTGAATACAAAATTAAAAAAGGCTCACAATTCTGACTTTTCTTAGAACTGCGTGATACAAACTCGCAATTCTGACTTTTTTGCGAGTTATAAAGTCAGAATGGCGAAATATAAACTCGCAATTGCAAGGTATAAAGTCAGAATTGCGAGATAAACGTGCAATTCTGACTTTTTTTCTTGCAAATGCGACTGTCGCAATTCTGACTTTTCTTCTCAGGATTGTGAGATATAAACTTGAAATTAAGAGTTAAACTCAGAATTGTGTGATTATAAAGAGTTTAAACTTTTTTCTCAGAATTGCATGATATAAACTCGCAATTGCGAGGCATAAAATCAGAATTGCAAGATACAAAGTCAGAATTGCGAGTTATAAACTCACAATTCTTACTTTTTTCCTCAGGATTGTGATATAAACTCGCAATTGCAAGTTATACATAAGAATTGTGAAATAAAAACGTGCAATTTTGACCTTTTTCTTGCAAATACGACTATATCTCGCAATTCTGACTTTTTTCAAAATTGTGAGTAATAAACTTGCAGTTGTGACTTAAAGTCTGAATTGCTAGATATTAACTCACAATTCTGACTTTTTTCTCAGAATTGCGAGATATAAACTCAATTCTGACTTTATAACTCACAATTGCAAGTTTATATCATGCAATTCTAAGAAAAAAGTTTGAACTGTTTATATCACACAATTCTGAGTTTAACTCTTAATTTCAAGTTTATCTCTCACAATCCTGAGAAGAAAAGTCAGCATTGCGAGATAGTCGCATTTGCAAGAAAAAAGTCATAATTGAAAGTTTTTATCTTGCAATTCTGATTTATAACTTACAATTGCAAGTTTATATCACGCAATTCTGAAAAAAAAAGTCAGAATTGTGAGTTTATATTAAGCAATTCTAACTTTATACCTTGCAATTGCGACCTTTTCAGGATTGTGAGATATAAACTCAAAATTGCAGGTTATAAACTCAGAATTGCATATTAACTCACAGTTACAAATGATAAAGTCAGAAGTGCAAGAAGTAAACTCACAATTCTGACTTTTCTCAGAATTGCATAATATAAACTCGCAGCTGTGACCTATAAAGTCAGAATTGCGAGATATAAACTCACATTTCTGTCTTTTTTCTCAGAATTGTGATAAAGTTATCAATCAGAATTATGAGATAAAAGCTTGCAATTCTGATTTTTCTCGCAAATGCAACTTTTTATCTTACTTTTTTTTCTCAGGATTGTGAGATGTAAACTCAAAGTTATAAAGTCTAATTTTCAGGGGAAAAAGACTGATATGTTCTCAGAATTAAGAGTTTATATCTCCCAATGTTATTAAAGGGAAAAAAGTCGCAATTACCTTTTTATTTCTTATTCAGTGGTGGAAACGGGGCCATAAAATCGCCCTCTGAGCGATCATGAAGATTGAAAATTTGTATTTTAGTACATTATAATAAAAAATCTTTATATTTACATGTTGTTTGTCTGTTTTATGTCTTCTGATGCAATTATATATATATATATATATATATATATATATATATATAATTTTTTATTTATTTTTTCAACAGAGGAACATATAGCGAGTCCAGAAAAGCATTTAAATTGAGGGATTCACTTGACCCGATGCAAACCGATCCGAGCCCACAGGGAGGTAACGGGCTGTCATTAACCCTGCAGCCGGAGCTGCTCGCCCGAATGCCTGGGGCTGGAAGTTCCAACAGGCCAGAAACAGACGAGGACGTCCGGGTCCCTATCGGCAGCTCATCGGGGTCGACGAATGGACGTGGCGCGACCTCGCGGAGGCTGAGAGCAGCGAGCCACAGCCACTCCCATTCTCACGGACACACGCACAGCCACGAGCATGAGTCGGACAGCAGCGAGTCTGACCTGGAATCCGGAGAATCCAGCAGCTCATTATCAGAGCTTCGCTACCTCCTCCACTGGCTTAAGAAAAGTCTTCCTTTCATAGTCATTCTCTGTGCGAAACTAGTCATTCAGCATGCCCTGGGTGCGTGTTACTGAGAACAGTTGTTTATGCAGTCGTTATAATGTGTAAAGGTCATGACCCCTGTCACACTTTTGTGTTGTTTTTTCTGTAGGTCTGTCTGTCGCAGTTGGTCTGTTTACCACCTTTATGTATGTCAACAAAAGCATTCAGACACAAGTCTTTCTCCATGTAAGTCCATCATATTATTTGATATTTACCAGGGGAGTTAAAGATCAGTGCTTGTAACTCCTCTAGTATGGTTATAGGTTAATCTGTTGTGATCTATGAACTTTGACAATTGTGCCTTGAGCAAATTGGCTTCATGCACAAAAGTCTACTCACACCAAGAGCTATAAAAATTCCTTAAGGAATATGCATTAAATTGATCAAAAGTGACAGTAAATACATTTATAATGCTTCAGAATATTTATATTTTAAATAAATAGTATTCTTTTGAACTTTACTCACCAAAGAATCCTGGGGAACAAAGTACAATTTTCACGCTGTTTTCAACATTGATAATAATAAGAAATGTTTTCTTGAACACCAAATCAGCATATTAAAATGATTTCTGAAGGACCATGTGACACTGAAGATTGAAGTAATGTCTGCTGAAAATTTAGCTTTGACATCAGAGGATTAATTGTTAAAATATTTTAAAACATTTTAAAAATATTTTTTACATTTCTTAAATATTTCACAATTTAACTTTTTACTGTATTTTTGATCAGATGAATGCAGCGTTTGTAAGCGTAAGAGACTTCTCTTCTAAAATAAAATCGTATTAACCCCAAATGTTTGAATGGTAGAGTTTGTGTATGTGTATATATAATGTATGTATACACTACCAGTCAAAAGTTTTTGAACAGTAAGATTTTTTAAAGAATTCTCTTCTGCTCACCAAGCCTGCATTTATTTGATTCAAAGTACAGCAAAAACGGTAAAATGCTCAAATATTTTTTACTATTTAAAATAACTGCTTTCAGTTTGAATATATTTTAAAATGTAATTTATTCCTGTGATCAAAGCTAAATTTTCAGCATCATTACTCCAGTCTTCAGTGTCACATGTTCCTTCAGAAATCCTTCTAATATGCTGATTTGCTGTTCAAGAAACATTTATTGTTATTATTATTATCAATATTTAAAACAGTTAAGTACATTTTTTCAGGATTCTTTGATGAATAGAAAGATTAGTATTTATCTGAAATAAAAAGCCTTTGTAACATACACTATACCAGTCAAAAGCTTGGAGTCGTTATAATTTTGGGAAAGAAATAATAGAAATGAATACTTTATTTAGTAAGGATGCTTTAAATTGATCAAAAGTGATGCTAAAGACATTTATAATGTTATGAAAGATTTTTATTTCAGATAAATGCTGTTCTTCTGAACGTTCTATTCATCAAAGGAACCCGAAAAAAATTCTACTCAGCCGTTTTTAACATTTTAATAGCAGCAAATCAGAATATTACAACGATTTCTGAAGAAAAATTAGCTTCAAAATCACAGGAATAAATTACATTTTAAAATATATTCAAATAGTACAAATATTTCCGTTTTGCTGTACTTTGGCTTAAATAAATGCAGGCTTGGTGAGCAGAAGATACTTCTTTAAAAAACATTAAAATCTTACTGTTCAAAAACTTATGACTGATAGTGTATATATATAATTTAGGAAAAATATATATTGAACTAAATCTGATGGCTTCTTTGTTTTTCCTCACATGTAAAGGACCGAAGGACAAAGTTGCATTGTGCATGGCTCTTGCTGTTCCTCACCTCCTCCAGTCTCCTCGTGTTCTACACTTTTCACACTCAGTCACTTTATCGCTGGCAAGTGCTTCACATTGTACCACTTCACCACAAACTATAATGTACTACATTTAGAACCACAAAACCAGTCATAAGGGTCAATTTTTTAAAAGAGATTTTTTAAGAAATTTATATATACATCTAAAAGCTAAATAAATAAGCTTTCCATTGCTGTATGGTTTGTTAGGATAGGACAGTTGCCTTTAAATTTGTCCAAATGAAGTTCTCAGCAATGCATATCACTAATACAAAATTAAGTTTTGATATGTTTACAGTAGGAAACTTACAAAATATCTTCATGAAACATGGTCTGTACTTAATATTCTAATGATTTTGGCATAAAAGAAAAATCGATCATTTTGAGCCATACAATGTATTTTTGGCTATTGCTACAAATATACCCGTGCTACTGAGGACTGGTTTTGTGGTCCAGGGTCACATATATTAACCAAATGTCCACTAAATGACAAATACGTACCATGGAGATCTAATTGTCTCTCTCTTTCTTGTTTCAGTCTCGTTTTTGCCAACGCTACAATAGATACTCAAAACTTCTGGGAGGTTTTATGGAGCGTTGGTGTGACTAACTTCATTCTGAAGTTT
This sequence comes from Garra rufa, assembly GCF_049309525.1. Taxonomy (NCBI): domain Eukaryota; kingdom Metazoa; phylum Chordata; class Actinopteri; order Cypriniformes; family Cyprinidae; genus Garra; species Garra rufa. The sequence continues at coordinate 37,730,477 of NC_133385.1, read as the reverse complement.
TTCTTTATGGGTCTCAAGTGTCTTATTCTCCTCCTCCCCTCCCCGCTCATGACATACCGGCGAAGGGTAAGCATGATTTGTAACTATATTTAATTTGCTGCTTTGAATCAAAATGAACGCTAGAATTACCATATCCATCCTGGTTTCCATAGGGTCAGTGGTACATGCTCATAGAGGAGGTGGGTCAGCTGTATCAGGTGATCGCTCCTGTCCCGCTTTGGTTCCGATATCTGGTCAGCTACGATGAGATGGACACCTCAGTAGGTCTGACTCTGGGAATCCTGCTAGCCTTGCTCTACCTCATAATGAAGGTGCGCACAGTTATTACAATAAGCTACTGCTTGAAACTAATACATTGTTAGGAGACATCCAATAATCTGGTTTTATGTTTCTTTTTTAGCTTCTAGCCTTGTATGGACTGTCAGGATCATTGCAAAAAACATTACGGACTTTTTTCAGTCCTGAGGTACAGAAAGATTGCTTTTTACCTGTCCTGTGTTGCTCTCCTTGTTCTAAAATATTTCTCTGGCGATCTGTAAGACAAATAGTGGAATTATACACAAATGTCTTGTTTTCTGTATGTGCTGTTTAATGTTGTTCTTACCTTTCTATAAAGGTGAATGGAGTTCCAGCCAGTCCTGCTCAGGTTAGAGAGGCAGGTGACATTTGTCCGATCTGTCAGGCTGATTTTAAGCAGTCTCGGGTCCTCGTGTGTCAGGTGAGAATGTGGTCTTTGAGTTTAACTTGTGATGTCAACTCCTTTTAACCTCCACTTTCCCAGGCTAACCATAATGCTTCTTAAACTATTTTAGCTAATCTCAGCCCACTTAAAAAAGACAAATTAGCTAATGTAATTTTGTTTGTTCTTAACTTACAATGCAGTTCAAAAGTTTGGGATCAGTACCATTTTTTTATGTTTCTTTAAATAAGTTTCGTGTGCTCATCAAGGCTGTATTTATTTGATAAAACAGTACTATTGTAAAATATTATTTCAATGTAAAATAACCGTTTTCTATGTGAATATATTTTAAAATGCAATTTATTCCTGTGATGCAAAGCAAAGTTTTCACATCATTACTCCAGTATTCAGTGTCACATGATTCTTCAGAAATGATTCTAATATGCTGATTTATTATCAATATTGAAAACAATTGTGCTGCTTAAATATTTTATGGTTTTTAGGATTCTTTAATAAATAAAAAGTTAAAAAGAACAGCATTTATTTAAAAAAGAAATCTTTCTTAACAATGTAAACTACCATTTGAAAGTTTGTGGTCTGGTCAGTACATTTTTATTCATACTTTTTTTTTAAGGAAATACTTCTATTCAGTAAGAATGTGTTAATAACTTCTATTCAGTAAGAATTAATAATAAAATAAAAAGTGCTAGTAAAGACTTAAAGAAATTGTTAGAAAAGATTTTTATTTCGAATAAATACTGTTCTTTTTATTCATCAAAGAATCCTGAAAAAAGAATCACAGGTTAAATCAGCATATTGGAATGATTTCTAAAGGATTATGTGACACTAAAGACTGGAATAATGGCTGATGAAAATTCAGCTTTGCATCCCAGGAATAAATTATATTTTAAAATATATTAAAAAGAAAACCATTATTTTAAACTGCAATAATATTTCACAACATTGCTGTTTTTTTCTGTATTTTTTAATCAAGTAAATGCAGAATTCTTTGAAAAACATTACAAATCTTACTGATCCAAAACCTTTGAACTATATATATGAAATACAGATATTTTTACAAAACTTTTTAATGATAAATATGACTTTTTCATTATTATTTACAAGATTATTAGAAATTATGTTATTATAAATTGTGTTTTGTCATATAATGCATGTACATAGATGTCAAATATTCACTGTTTGATTGTCTCCAGCATATCTTCTGTGAGGAGTGCATCGCCCAGTGGCTTAACCAGGAGAGGACCTGCCCTCTCTGCCGCACTGTCATCACAGACAAAGTGCATAAGTGGAAAGATGGCGCAACATCAGCTCATTTACAAATCTACTGAAATCTCACCGCAAGGATTGACAGACAGTGTTGTGACATGCTGAAACATTCAACCAGCAGTGGATCCACAGAATGTGGATTGTTTCTCTCAAACACCTCCATTAAGCAAACAGCACTTGTTTTAAGGAAAAGGGCTCTAGCAAAAGCTCCAGTTTGACAGTTTTGAAATATAGACATCTTGTCAAAAGGACAAGTGCAGTCACCAGCTCTTGTATTATTGTTATTATTATTAATATTATAATTATTGTCGCATGAGGAACTTCATTATTTTTTAGTGTTTATAATTTATATTCCTCTTTGTGTTCTTGCATGTCGTCTCTGGTTTTACTAATTACCTTGTTGGGTGTAAGCAAAATACAGCGGAGACAAATGGATTTTTTCATATTGTGTTTGAGAAAAAAACAGCAGAAATTCATTTGTCATCTCCCTAAATGGGTTTTAACACTTTTTCATAGATTCTGGGTCTTTTTGTAAGATCCTTTGTCAGATACTGTGGTTTTTGTAACTGAACTTTCTAGAGCTGCAAAACGATTAGTCGCAATTAATTGATTCAAAATAAAAGTTTATGTTTACATACTATATGTGTGTGTACTGTGTATATTTATTATGTATATATAAATACACACACATAAGTATATATTAAAAATATATATATTTGTATGTGAACACTTACATATAAATCTAACATATTTTTCCTTAATAAATACAAGTGTGTATATTTATATATATATATATATACACATAATAAATATACACAGTACACACATATAGTATGTAAACAAACCTTTAGTTTGAATCGATTAATCGCGACTAATCATTTTGCAGCTCTAATGCATTTAAGAATCATAAAGAGTTCTGGGTTTTGCATTCTATTTAAAGTATTCTGGTTCTTTGGTGATAATCTGAATGTGAGGTAATTGCACATGAACTACTGATTTATTACATGACCTAGTGTTACAATTTTGTAACCGAACAACATACGATGGCTTTTGAATTATGAAACTGTTACTGTACATGCTAAATGCATTTGCAATTCAGGCCTTTCACAGATACATGGTATTTTTCTAATCATGTTGCACTTACGTTGTAATAAACCAAAGCTTTGAAAAGGAAAATATCTATTTTAGTACCATCATACAGTATGCAGTTACAATTGTATTTTTATCCAGTATATTTGACCAAATAAAGTTTTCAAACGAATAAAGTGTGTCTTTGAAATGCTTGCTCAATAAACGCAGGGTTGCGATTTCAACTCGAATTCAACTTTATTGATTGTAGAATTCACTCAAATTAATATTATAAATCACAAAACTTTCCGTACATTCTGTACTTTACATCCATTCGTGGTTTAAACCAAACGTGCCACTGTCTAATAAACACAGCACTTTAAACATTTGCATTTAAAATGCAAAAGTATCCTCATCTGCATCTCAATTCTTTTCACTCTATAATCCAGGACGCTAAAGGAGTACCACAGATTTTCAAGATCAGATTCAAAGCACAATTACACATCACATTACATTTTTGTATAATGAAGATAAAAAACCAGACCATAACACATAGCACCAAGTTATGTCTTAATATTCCAACATGACTGGGAGACGGTTTGAGAGGTTTTAAACCCAGGCCATGAGGCTCATTGTCAATATCCAACTCCTCACACTGACACATGTGATACATAAAGCCATTTACACCACATTAGAGAGCCCTCTCTCTCAGCCAGCATTGCATAGAATAAACGGTCGATATTAGTGTATGCTTAGGCAAAATGGGACGCTTCCATAGTCAAAGTACCAGTTACGAGGCAATTTAATTAGGCTGCTGGTCTTGCACGAATTTCAAAATCAAAGGCTTTCACATACAAAGCCATTACGGGCTGTTAACTGCCACGGCACAGCAGGCTGTTGTTTATCAGTAGGCACTGTATCTGACAGCTTAAGATATTCACAATCATGCTTCCTGTGCATAGTGAGTACACCCAATTATTGGCTTGATGGAAACTGCCGCAAAGTCCAGACAGTTCAATCAGAGCAATGGCCTCCTAATGTCCAAACGCAATTACAATCTACATGACGGAAATTAGACTTTGAGGACGTGAGGTTAGCATTACATTCGATCAGTGAGTTACAATGTCACAACAATGTTCTCAAGCAGAAAACAAGCCTATTTTACATTCCCATGGGAAAAAATTCAGGTGTGTCATTCAGAATTTGTTTAAATGTGGTCACACGCAGATGTTCATTGATAACAATAACACTACTATGAGCACAGGAATGCCTGTGAAACACGATACAAAGAACCGCCCATGATGGCTTACATACAGAACAATCTTAACAAGATGCAGATTCTGTGTTGACCGGCTCAAGGAGTCATATCATCATACTTACTGTATCTTCAAGAAGTATAATACAAGGAAAGAGCACCAACATTCATAAAGAATCATGTCTATGTACAGCAATGAACCAAATACTGATTTACTACTTTATTATGCTTCCATAATTCTGGATTGATCTAGAATACAGATCCTGTTTCCCCTTAACCATATATATCCAAGCTTATTTATTAATCAAAGTTCAATAAAACAATAAATACTCCAGTGGTTTTCTAGTGTACACCTTGAAAACATATTTAAATCCCAACATTTTTAATGTCCTCGAGAATAATAAAACAGTTTTGACTCCAACACCATTGTAGAAAGATGTACTAAATAATAATAAAACGTAAAGGGAGGAGGCATGTCTTTGTGTTTGTGTAACTAATCCAGCTAAATCCTGAAAGCATTTTTGACTATGAGAATACATAATTTGCATGTTTTACATAACTATATGGCACCTGGAAAATAAAAGGGTTAAACAATCAAAACACATATTCAGGGGAAAAAAATCAAGTTACTGATAGGGGGAAGTGTTAAGGAAACTATTTGTAAATAGGGGTGGGCGATATACACGTAGACACGATTAACCGGTAAAAATTTGTCAACTGGTAAAGATTTTGGACTATCATATCTATCACAGTAACACGCTCATGTGACGTTCAGTGTTGCCAAGTCTGTCGTTTTCCAGTGGAATTGGGCTACTTTAACACTGTTGCGGTGGATTGAAGTGACCTTAATAAAGTGATATTTAGCCCCGAAATGCGAGTTTAACCATAGAAACCTTGCCAAAAAATGTGTATTTTACCCCATGGAAGGTGATTTTTACTGGGGGACTCCATCCGAAACATGACTGGGCTAGTCGGGCGCGGAAGTACTGAACAGAGTTTTTTTTTTGTTTTTTTTTGCTGCTTTATAAGCTTTGAACGGTTAAATACAAACACTTGTATTTGTCAAAATGCCTGTCTTTGAAAGTATCCTCGGTAACGTAATAAATTTAGGTCTTAAAACAGCTGAGAAAGAAAACACAATATATTGGTTTCAGGCAGCTCTTAAAGTGACAGCAGTCTAATATTCCTGCTGTCTGTCATACGTGTTAATCAATCAACAAAAGAGAGAAAATCTCTCACTGCTCTTGACTAAATCACTTTTGTAACTTTAATAAGAAGAAATATATATTTAATCAGTGTCTTTATACATTCACTTACTTATTACTTATTTACAATGTATGTTGCATTTCTTATTTATTTGTTTTACTGTAGTTTTTAGTTCACTGGTGACAAATTATAAAATCTTTATGGTATCAATATTTTTGAAGTCAAATATTTGATAGTGATCTAGTATTTTAGACCTTATTTAAAGCAAAAAAAAATATATAACTTTACTGTGTTATATATTGTTACCGTAAAATAAAATTTGTCCACCCATTTCAAAACTCGTCTTGCTGTTTTCAATACTAGGGGTTAAACGTAAAATTAAACAAACATTCTGTTTAAAATCAATAGTTTTCATAGATGGATGATAGCTTATTAGTATTAGTAGCATTTGTGTTTATGGATGTGGCTTAGAAAGAAGTATCTGTACTCTGGATTATGAGCATTTTATCCCGTGTTATCTAGTAATCTAGTATTTTTAATATTCTTTGGTCAGACAATTTGGTTGAAAAATAGCTTTTTTTTGTACTGTTAAAACAAAGTGATTTGATGCCCAGAACGCAGGTAGATTCATAATTGAATGTATGAATTTTAAATGTAATCCAAAACAAGATAATGCCTTGAAGTAATCTAACAGTGTCTCATGAATTTACAGCAAAGAGCATCAACAATAACAAATATCAGCTCATATTTTTACTTTATAGTTTATGACTGGTAGGTAAGGCTAACACGACTGTAGTCGCCCATGTCCTATGATTCTAGAAGTCCTAACCCCAACCGATGAATCAAAAACTTCAAATCAGACAGATTCATCAAGAGACCTGGATCTTTTCTCTTGCCATTTAAAAAAGACTATTCACCCAACTATTAAATTCTGTCATCATTTACCCTCATGTCATTCCAAACCTATACGACTTTCTGTTCTCCTGTCAAACACAAAAGAAGACATTTTGTAGCATGATTCAACTCTTTGTCGCTAAGAATGCCACAGAAAAAAAAGCAAGTCAGACAGGTATGGAATGACATAAGGCTGAGTACATTTTTGGATGAACTATCCATTTAAATACTGTTACTTTTATTTAGAGCTATCCCAAGCAAAACAGAAAAACAAGTGGCTCAAACTCAGTGTTTCAGACCAATCTTCAAAATATACAACAGAACTGTAAAATTCATGCTCAGAGTCGCCTGAAGTGCAAGGTGGTCTGTCTTTTTCAGAGCAACTAGCAGACCACCTCACCATAGTGCAAGCAAGGTCACAGGCTTTGTTCTGGACAAGCTCTGCATGCTTGCATGAAGTACACTGATGCGGCAAGAGACAGAAACTGGGTGCAGAAAGGCCTTTTGGGTAATTTGATAAATTCCTAAAGTACAAAATTTAAGATGTTCATCAATGATTCATCCTCAAATGCTTGGGTCTCCTGCCGCCCGCTGAGCGAGCCGGTTTCACAAAGGGCCCCGTGTTGGAGGCCAGTGGTTTTTTGATGGGAAGAGGGGCTGACACCTCCATGTTGCTGCTAAGGTCCGTCTGTTCCACATTAGACACCTCCATGGGCGCAACAGTGGGCGGCAGGAGAGAGGAGGTGGTTGTGGGCACTTCTGGGAAGGGTGGACCCCGAGACCAACCGTCTACCCCTTCACCCTTCACAGGGCTGGAAAAAGCAAGTATGGCATCACGGGTTACAGATCTCTTTTTTTTTATGTTAAGTTACAAACGCAAAACCAGGATAAACATGAC
>NC_133385.1:37691206-37722690 GCF_049309525.1 Garra rufa | reverse complement strand
CTATATCACCATATAACACAACTATTCAACTATATAATGTGTGCGTTTTATTGACTTACCATTGTGCATTTCGATGCTTTTTCCGTTTTTGTGGGAGAAGGTAGGAGCGTAAATCAGCATTTTCTCATTCCGGAAGCACGCTGAAGTTTGAAACGCCCCAGACAACTTCCGATTGGTCAGATGCCATGGTGTCGCTATCTGTGACGTAGACTAACATCCGTTGATTGGCTGGGACAAATCCATGTGCTTACACGATCTCATACAAAGGAGGCAGACGCTATTGAAAATGTTCGATTAAGTGATCAAATATGGTGCTTCACCCGATAAAGGGTTAAAGCATGTGCATATGAATGTAATTTAAATTCTTCTGTTCTGAAACATACTATATTCTAAATGATTTAGTTCTAGTGTGTAGGTTTTATGTCACGACAACTCATGGGATAAATTACTCTGCTGCTGTGCAAAGCAAGTACAGGCACTTGTTACTACTAAGATATGTATAGACATTCTGCCGTGAGCTTGTCAGATAAGACGCTGTGGTAGTAAAAAAAAAAAAAAAATACATATATCCACTGTAATTAGATCTAGACAGGTGGCCACAATATAAAATGTGCAGTTTTATCACACAGCACACTGCCGCATATGTTAAAAGTTCAGAGAGAACGTGCAATTGGCATGCTGACTGCAGGAATGTCCACCAGAGCTGTTGTCCGTCAATTGAATGTTAATTTCTCTACCATAAGCCATCTCTAAAGGCATTTCAGAGAATTTGGCAGAACATCCAACCGGCCTCACAACCGCAGACCATGTCTAACCACACCAGCCCAGGACCTCCACATCCAGCATCTTCAACTCCAAGATTGTCTGAGATTAGCCACCCGGACAGCTGCTGCAACAATCGGTTTGCCTAACCAAAGCATTTCTGCACAAACTGTCAGAAAGCGTCTTAGTGAAGCTCATCTGCATGCTCGTCCTTTTCATCGGGACCAACATTCCACAGCCCACAATCAACAACCTGATCAACTCTGCAAAGGAGATGTGTTGCACTCTGTTTTTCTCAGGGTTCTCTTTTTCAAAAATTACGGTACACAATGGTTGTTGAGGTCAGAAAAGTACAAAAAAATTTAGAACAATGTTGTCTTTGCTATTTTTCACTTAATAACAACATAACAAATGCCAAACTTTGAGAAAAGCTGCCACTGTCAGGCATTCACACCAGCCACCCTCACCTGCCACAGCACCTGAAGCACCACCTACTCGATCGTCATCACCAGAGTTCTGATTGGAATCACCTGATCCCCATTACCACACCCTTTAAATAGCCCAGTTCATCAGTTACTCTTTGTCTGGTCTACCGTTCTCATCCCTACGTTACTCCCAGACCTCATGCTACTTTCCTGGACTACTTTCTCTTCCATCAGTCCCTCCGTCTTCTAAACGTTTATGAACGAGGTGTTCCGGGAATATCTCCATCGTTTTGTGGTCGTTTATATTGACGATATTCTGATTTATTCCCAGAACCAGGCCGAACATCGCCAGCATGTCCAGCAGGTCCTCCAGAAACTCTGCCATCACCATCTGTATCTCAAACTGGAAAAGTGTGAATTCCATCAGTCCTCCGTCCAATTCCTAGGATACAACATCAGTGCCAAGGGTGTGCAGATGAACCAAGATAAAGTCAATGCCATCCAAGCCTGGCCTCAGCCAGGTTCCATCAAAGAACTTCAACGCTTCCTCGGATTCTCCAACTTCTACAGACGATTCATCCAGAATAACAGCTCCATTACTGCTCCTTTGACCTCCCTCCTAAAGGGTAAATCCAAACACCTATCCTGGAACCCCTCTGCCCACGAAGCTGAACAACAGCTGAAGAACATCTTCTGTACCCCTCCCCTATTACATCATCCTGATCCTGAACGACCCATTGTTGTGGAGGTCGACACATCTACGGTGGGAGTGGGAGCGGTACTCTCTCAAGCAGCTGGTGAGTCATCACTCCTCCGTCCCTGTGCTTATTATTCCCGTAAGCTGACTCCAGTGGAACAGAATTATGATGTGGGCAATCGAGAACTGTTAGCCATCAAACTGGCCCTGGCAGAGTGGCGTCACTGGCTGGAGGGAGCCATTCATCCATTCACCATCATCACAGATCACAAAAATTTGCAATATCTACGAGAAGCTAAGCGTCTCAACCTCAGACAAACCCGGTGGGCTTTGTTTTTTCCACACGCTTCAATTTCAAGATTACCTATTGTCCTGGAACCAAGAATATCCCTGCCGACGCACTCTCAAGACACAGTTTACTCAAGATACACCATCTGAACCTGAACCCATCTTCCCCTCTCAACTCATAGTCAGTCCGATCACCTGGGATATGGATCAGACTTTCCAACAAGCCACCCTCCAAGAGCCCGTTCCGCTGGAGTATCCAGAAGGAAAGATTTATGTACCCAGCTCCCAACTTCAAATCGTTCTGGACTCAGCTCACCAATCTCTGGGCTCTGGACATCCGGGCAGCAGACGGACCCTCTCGCTCCTCCAAGCTCATTACTGGTGGCCTAGTATGCTCCAGGATACCATCAGGTATGTCCAAAGCTGCTCCGTCTGTGCCATGTCTAATTCTCCTTGACATTTTCCCACAGGAAATCTGGTTCCTCTACCCATCCCACAGAGGCCCTGGTCCCATCTAGGAGTGGACTTTGTCACCGATCTCCCCTTATCAGAAGGTAACGCCTGCATTCTGTTTGTGGTAGACCGTTTCTCCAAATCATGCAAATTTATCACTCTGAAAGGTCTACCCACAGCCATGGAGACGGCAGAAGCACTGTTCCATCACATCTTCCGCCATTTTGGTCTCCCCGAGAAGATCGTGTCGGACCGGGGTCCTCAATTCATCTCTCATGTTTGGAAAGCATTCTTCCAACTGTTGGGCATTTCAGTTAATCTCTCCTCTGGTTACCACCCACAGACTAACGGCCAGACTGAGCATAAAATCCAAGTTCTGGGACGCTACCTCCGGGCAAACTGCTCCAACGACCAGCGCAATTGGAGTCGGTTCCTCCCGTGTGCCGAGTATGCACAGAACTCCCTCCGGCAAGATACTACCGACTTAACACCGTTCCAGGGCGTACTCTAGGGCTGAACGATATATCGTTATCGTATCTATATCTAGATATGAACTTTCAAGATATTACTATCGAAAAAAGCAACGATATAGACGATATAGATTTCCCCTCTCTGCGCTCGCCCCGCCCTGCATACAACTCTGGCAGTCACACAACGAACATCAGTTTTACGAGTGCCCTTGAATGCACCGCTAAAGACAGCGCGCGCACACTACAGAGACAGCGGAGAAATTAAAAAGAAAGAAAATGAGTGCGGGAGATAATGCGGCCGGTGGTAGTGCAGAATCTGACTTGGTGCCAAAACATAAATCATAAATATGACGTGTTGTGCAGGTCGTGCTTAACAAAAATTGCGACTAACGCCTGTTTCACATACTCCGTCTGCAGTGCATATGCGTTGCGTATTTTTTTCCGCACCCATGTTAACGGATTAGAGCGTTCACACTGCACGCGTTTGCTGTCCGGCAGTACGTCCCAGAAGCGGTGCGTTTGCAGCAGTGGATTAAAGTGACAGCGCATTGTTAGCTGTAAAAATGAACATGGATTGACACGGAAATGTGGTGATTATACCATAAATGCATATAAATGAAGTCTACTGTGTTTTACAGTCAACACGTGGCTTTTTGGCTAGGTTTAAAACTAGGAAAAGTGCACTTTTAAATAAACAAGGCAACATAATGCATTTGTCCAGGTAGAAAAGTTCTTTAAGAGATTGTTTTTAATAACAATTTAATGCGAAAGGCACGAAAGCCGACTGTTTCTGTCTGTGATAAGTTTTAATTTAAAATATTTGTGATAGCCCAATTTTAATAAGAAAAGGAAGCTATACCTATGCTGTCTAAATGTGTTGCAACTTGCTTTAGCAACTTAATATATAAATCTAGAAGTCAAGTGCATTGAATAATATGTTTAACTTATTGAGTTTAAACGTGAATATGTCTATGAACGATTGTATTACTGTACTGCAATAAAAGAGGATCCCAATGCTGAAAAAGCACGTTTGTATTTGAAATCAAAATAACGGATAAATGGTGTGTTTGTGGTAAACAGCCGCGGATCAGGAACGGACTGCAAACGCGTCCTGTGTGAAAGCAAAACCAGTCCGTGCTGCTTCTGCACCGCATACGTAACGCACACGGACTGCATACACACTGTATACGGAGTATGTGTGAAACAGGCGTAAGCAAGGTAGCACAACAAACATTTCACCACCTGAAACAACACCATCGGGTGCTGCATGAAGAGTGCACGACAATGAGAGAAACACTGGGGACTTCTCAGTCATCCCAAAATAAGCCAAAGCAAAGTTTGATTGCTGACGCGTTCAGTAGCGTTATGCCGTACGAGTCGACGTCCAAATGCGGGTTATTTTTTTGGTAATTTTGTTAATGTTGATGACTGGCAGTGAGTTCTTAAAAATAAAACTACACTTTCCAAATTTTTTTGTATTTTAATGTTTTTTTTTTTCTTTCTGAGAAATGCTTGGTTTTCACCGAACCCGTAGTCATATCGTATCGTATCGTATCGATATCGAGATATCTGGCATGAAAATCGAGATATGAAATTTTGTCCATATCGTTCAGCCCTAGCGTACTCCTGTATCAGCCTCCGCTGTTTCCCTGGGCGGAGGAACCCTCCAATGTTCCTGCTGTGGACCACTGGTTTCGAGTGAGCTAGAGAGTGTGGGACTCAGCTCATCACCACCTGCAATGAGCCATCCGATTTACGTCGTCGAGAAGGCCGCTTGGAATACCTCATTGACTCGGAGGGGTTTGGAACAGACGAACGTTCCTGGGTGGCCAGAGATGACCTGCTGGACCCCACGCTCTTCCACAAGACTTCCACCTTCGCCCATCCAGACCGTCCTGCCCCTCTTGGTCGCGGCCATCCTCGACGTCGCGTTAGGGTGTCGGGAGCCGACCCTGGAGGAGGGGGTAATGTCAGGCATTCACAGCAGCCACCCTCACCTGCCACAGCACCTGAAGCACCACCCACTCGATCGTCATCACTAGAGTTCTGATTGGAAGCACCTGATCCCCATTACCACACTCTTTAAATAGCCCAATTTATCAGTTACTCTTGGTCTGGTCTACCGTTCACATCCCAGACCTCATGCTTCTTTCCTGGACTACCTTCTCTTCAGTCGTTGAACCTGTATTTATCCAAAGGACTGTATTCTACCCATTTCATAAGGACTATCAGATAAGCCTATCATTCCACCATTGCTACTGCTGTTTCATCTCTTCGCTGAACTTGTGCAATAAACCATTGTTACATTTTACTCACCTCTGTTTCTGGTCTCATCCCTACATTTACGTGACAGCCACAAACGTAGTCATTTTAGGCCGCCAAAATCGGAAAATTTTGAGATTTTAAAACTCATTAGCACATTGTAACTTATTTAATGTGTTTTGCACTGTTTTCCATAGACTCATTAACTTTTTTCCCCCTCTGATTGTAGGCACAGTAAAATTCATTGACTATGAATATGCAGATTTTAATTACCAAGCATATGACATTGGAAACCATTTCAATGAATTTGCAGGTACAAATAAAAAAACTAAAATGTAACTATAACCTACATAAAAAATATGACTTTTACTAATCTCCTTTAAATACACTAACAGATCATTTGTCTTTGAATTTTGAGGTATCAGTAATGTTGACTCCAGCCTGTACCCTAGTTGTGAACTTCAGTTCGATTGGCTTACTGCTTATCTGGAGAGTTTCAAGTGGTTTAATGGTGTAGATTCAACTGTGACCAAGAAAGAGGTCCTGGAACTTTATGTACAAGTCTGCAAGTTCTCCTTGGTGAGTATTTTGGGGAGGCCCAGGGAGGAGGGCTAGATTGACAGTTGTAAAGCTGGCAAAAATGTAAATGTCAAACATATATCTGTGTCATATATATGCAATATCTAAAGCATGTGTAAAAACATGACAAGGAAATTTGGCACAAGTACCAGTTCCTTGTGACTCAAGACCCTATCGTTCTAAAGCAGATTGGAGATTGAGGTCTGGACATAAAATACCAGAAATAACCTCAGAAAGAAGTTAAAAATGTTCATACTCAAAGTTCTTTCAGTTATCCATCCCAAAGTCTGGTTTCATGTCAGGCGGTCTACATACTTTTTTACATATACTGGCACACAGCCCATGAATTTCTCATAAGTGAGTGCTCAGAGTTTTCAGAAAATCTTTGTCCGCTTATTTGGATGATCCACTTCACTAGGTCTCAAGCCTGTTCCTGGGCACTTCTTCGGTCTTAGGCATGTTCCTCCAAGGATGATTGAGACGATTTAAATTGTAAGTGCACTGCGTATGAAATAGAGTCTGTTTAAGATATGATGTGCACACAGACACATTGCTCCTTTTCCCTTTTTTATTTTTTGCAGATGTGATTTGCTTTTTACAGGAGAAGTGTACAATGTCTGAATAGGGTTTTAGTATAGCATAGCCACCTTACGTACTTGATTTAAAACGTATTTTGTTAAAAGTTGTTTTATTATTTGCCCTTTCAACTACAAACTGAACTTCATGCTTTGTCAGTCCATAATTTTGTATACTGTTCCTTATGGATTACTCAAGAGTGACACTCAAAAATTTCTAGATACGAGATGCTGTACCCTGTTTACACCAGATGCGCTTTTAATTCAAGATTATTTATACAGCGCTTTTTTTTAACAATACAAGTTGTGTCAAAGCAACCTTACAGTATTAAAATAAGAAATTTTAAGATTCCTGGTCTAGGACAGTGAGGACAAGAGCACTCTAGGGCTGTGTTCCAATCCATTTTTAGACATGCACTCACAAACTCTCCTAAGCAAATTCCCTTTGGTGGAAATCCCTGCTGCCATTTTGAAGTGCGTTCCACTTCGTAAAGTGGACGAGGGAAGTTTATATGGACAGCCCATAGTGGGGACGATGAGCCCACCACATCATAAATATTGTGCCTTGACTATCCACCTGTTTAGTGTCTACTTAGATCTCTACTCGAGAAACCTTTCTTAGGAGGACCAAGATTGACAAAATGTTAATCAGTTGTCCTCCACAGGGCAGTTCTGTGGACATAGGTGTCCGGTGCTTTGTCTGCACACACTAAATTAAGCTTCTTCTGGTCTGGCTCCCTGAATGAAGGAGGACAGAATGCACCCGCAGTGCTATGGGCTGTGGAACATTGGTGGGCACATACCTTTGCCACATAACCTGGCCTTGGATGCAGTAAAGCTTTCACCATGCCCAGAGCAATTTCTAGACCTGTAGCAGCTGAAAGAAACAGGCCTAAAGGTCGCCAAATCCCTTCAGAGATAGTATGGCTAGAAGAAAATATCACCACCACATACGCCTTTATGCGTATTGTTCTTACAGGAACCAACCAGACATTTCACTGGGTCCAGCTGATGATTCCTACACCATGCTGTGGAAAGTCTCCACTTCAGGGAGTACAGCCTCCATATGGAGGGAGCTCTGGAATAGAGAATGGTCTCAAGATTCAACAAGCTCAGCTGAGAGACCGGAAATATATGAGTTGTGCTCATTTCGAGGCCACAGCCCCAGTTTCCGTAACTCTGGGCGAGGGTGCACAATTGTACCATCTGCTTAAGTCCAAAGATCCCTCCTGATTGGAATCTCCCAGGGAGAGCCGTCGAGGAGGAACACAAGGTCTGAGATATATACTCAGGCAAGCCAGAATGGGGCTACTGCTGCCATCAGGCTTAACAGTCTCTGGAACTGTTTTACCTTGAGTGACTGGCCTAGCTTGACACTGTTCATGGCTGTGAAAATTGAATTGATACGAGCAGTAGAGAGAAGTGTCTGCATCATAGTCAAATCCCACACCACACAAGATAAGTTGTCCTCAAGACCTGTGTAAGCTTTACCCACCAAAGCTGATGTTCTTAATGGCTTGGTGGGAAACGCTGGAGCCTTCAGGTACAATGCTGACACTGGGGGCAGATAGCTGACAAGCGCCTGTTCAACCTGAGGCATCGCCCCATAGCCATGTTCCTTCAGCCCTGTGATGTTAGAATAGTTAGTGACTTTAGGGATGAAGAGACGGGCTGAATATGGTATATCCCGACACCTCAGTGAAAGGCCCCAACATGGGGGAAGTGACTTAGAGCAGAGAAAGTGTCCATCTAACTTGCTTTTGCCTGTTTCTCAGCCATCGATCTTTACATTAGTAAAACTCCTAATATGTTGCTTATTTATAGTTAGTAAGGTTGTTGTTAAGTTTAGGTATGGGGTAGGATTAAGGGATCTATAATTTGGTCATGCAGAACAAGGCATCGATATGTGCTTTATAGGTATTAATAAACAGCTAATATGCTAGTTATATGTATAAGCAACTAGTTATGAATAAGCAACTAGTTAACAGTGCAAATTATTCCTTAAAATAAAGTGTTACAATAAAAAAATAAAATAAAAGTAAAAAACTCACACAAGGTATTTTTCCTCACTTATCTTCCCGCTGTATTTATTATTATTTTTTATTATTTTTATTTTTTTAATCTATGCGTCATACATTGTTGTTGGTTGACATGCCTGCTTTGAATAACAGCTGTAAAATGGGACTCGACAACAGCGTTGAGAGCTTTATTAGACAGATCGTGGTCAAAACAGGCAGGGTCAACACCAGCAAACAGTTTTGTCCAAGGCAAGACAAAATGTAATCCAATAATACAGGCAAGGGTCAAAATCCAAAAGGGCAGTCCAAAGTAACAAATGAAACAAGACAATAAAACAAGGTAGAACTATGGCAATGACACCAACAAGATGATGGCAATGAGAACAAAAGAAACAAGGCAATGGAAAAACAAGGAAAATGCATGGTAGAGTCCGCAACAGCAAAACAATACTTCGCAAAGTCTGTTTGGCATGGCTATCCTATTATGGGTGCCAAACAGGAAGTAAACATAGAAGGATGCAGAGGGAGCGGTAATAGAACAGTACTAGGCAAGGCCTCCCTCTACTGGCCTGGCGTTACACTCCTTTTATCAGTGAACCAATGTTATGCGAGTATCCTAAAGTTTTTCCTCTTTTGCTCTTGTATGTAACACAGTTTTTATAGCAAACACCATGTTTGAACATAACGTTGTTTATAATTATATCGGTACCAGAACACCTTAGGCCAAAGGTCGCTGGTTGATTTTGTAATCGATCAGATGAATCTGCAGCTGTATATTGAATGATTGCAAGATTTATTAGTGTACTTTAAAAATGATTGTAATGTCGGATGAGGCAAATGTTAATAGTTTAGATAGTAAGTTGCTAGATAGTAAGTTGTTGCCATTTTTGTAAATTCTCCCATTTAAGACTATTTCATTTTTCCCCAGGTGGCTCATTTTTTCTGGTGTCTATGGGCTCTCCTGCAGGCAAAACATTCCACTATTGACTTTGACTTCCAAAGGTATGTGACCTTATTTTTCAAATTAATAATCAGTTCCCAATATTTGGCAAACTGAGGTAAAATAGAACATAATTCAAGTTTGGTTTGTGTTTGAAATTTCTGTCAGAGCTGTAGCACAGTGGACTGATTTCACTAATATTGGTGACATATAACCAGTAAAAATTGTTTTGTATGTATTATACAAGAAAAAAAAAAAACACTTTATATCTAAGAAAATAAATCAATATCTTCGCGCACACACACACACACACACACACACACACACACACACACACACACACACGCATGCACGCACACACGCACGCACGCACACACACACGCACACAGGCACACACACACACACACACACACACACACACACACACACACACACACACACACACACACACACACACACACACAGTAAACATTGGTCTAAACCAGAGTTCCTTAGTTAGTTTTCATAGAGGGCCAAATTCTGCCAACAATACCAGGCCAAAGGCCACCGACCATGTTTTGACCAAAATGTTTGCTCTTATTATTTTTATTAATAATATTATTATTGTTGTTGTTGTTGCTGCTGTTTTTGTTTTTATTGTTGTTACAAGATAAATATTCAGATTTTTTTTCGCAGTAGTCCATTTTATTCACAATTATGAACATTTTTGTATTCAGATACAGAAAACTAAATAACTTTGCCTGTTGAATATTAAAAACAAACAAACAAAAATACCTGGATCTTGTCACGCTGTGTGTAGGAACGGGCAACAAGACAAAGTAGTAAAATGCAAAGTCTGTAATAAATCCTCGGGCAGGGAAACAGCAGACAAGGAGACTGGAACGCACACATGAGGTAACATGGGGTGTAACGTTTGATAAAACGATGTTGCCGGACAAGGAAAGCAAACAAACTTATAAAGGGAAGCTAATTACTATGAGAAGTACATTTATTAGATCTGTCCGCTTTAATATTTTTATATATCATATTGTTTTATATTTTATAGAACATAAAAAACATTCCGACATTGTGAAACATTTAATTTAAAAATGTTTCACTTGATTTCATACATTTAGTCAGGAATTATAGTTTGGAAAAAGTCTAACTAGTAAAATGTGTCTAGGTTATGTCACAATAGCACAATAACAATAACAACTAATGTAAGTAAAAAAATGACTTGCTCAGTAGAATGATATCCTCCGCTGGCTCAATCCGTGTATCACATGAGGTAAATTTTGTCTTATTCCTCACAGCGATTCTTCTACTGTTACGATCACCAGCTTGAGTGCCCGTCGTCTCCAGTAGAGGGCACTCCAGCCCGGACTCTGTTTATGCTGTGTGCTCTCTACCTACCATGTATTTTCCTTGTCTGTGTGTCATCCTCTGATTGGTTCCTCTGTTCTATGTGTCTGTTCCCCATTGGTTAGTTTAGTCATGTGTTCCCTAGTGTTTGGTACAAAAGCCACTCCCTTCCCCCTCTGTTTTGCTGATCGTTGTTTAGCCTTCCTAGTTTCCAGTGATTTCTAGTTTCCTTGTGTTTTCGCCTGTTTTCTAGTTTCCTTGTATTTTGATCTCGACTGTTTCAGCGTTTTTGACCCTTGCTACCTGCCCCGACCTTTTTGCCTGTTTTACTGGAATACTCTTTTGGATTTCCTTGATGCTACTGTTTGCTGTTTCTGACCTGGCCTGTTCGACTACGTCTATTAGTAAAAAGCTTGCATTTGGATCCACACTTCAGTCTCCAGACCCATTACGTTACATCTACAAGAAAGTAACCAAGATGAATTTGATGAATATTCACACTTTGTTTACGGAGGTGATGTGGGCATTTACATGGTTTTGCATCTAACATGGGCAATTGTCATATGAATAGCATAGAATAGTAATTTTAGTGTCTTTCGCACTGATAAGAAAAAAAAAAAAACACTGAGCTGCTTCCACCAGAGTGATCACCGACCTCAGGGAGTTAACCAATGGGATCTTTACAAATTGTAAAACCGCCAAACCATCCACTATGGCTTGTCAAGATTTCATTATTTTAGGGTAGTATAAATTGCTTAATTTACACATCTGGGCAAGGAAAAGACTTTCTATCAAAGAAAAAAAGCATGATGCTGCTGACCAGTCCTCTGGAAAAGCTGTCACTATGCATGAATGTTGCCATTCCTAGGACTCCAACACATCCATCCCTCTTTGTTTGAAAACTGCCCTACAAATTTCTCCTCAAACATCTCATCTTCACCTGAACACCCACACGCCTCCCCTGTCTTTGTTGTGACTCTTTCTGCAGCACACACTCACAGCTGTGTCGGTGGAGATAAAGCAGAATAAGGAAAGAAAAAACACTGATAGACAGGTCCAAACAAGCAATGTGCTGTGATCATAAACACACTGCGACTAAGAAATAAATAAATTATGTAAAACAGGAAAGAAACCACTACAACGACACTGACGGCACCATCTTTCTGAGATATAAAAATGTTTTAAAAGAAGAGTTCAGATAAGAGGCAGGACCATTAAAACTGTACAGACTACCAGAAATTTAATCCATTTCGAACACACTCAAACAAACTCATGTGGGACTTTGTGCAGTGTTTCTAGAAGATGTATGAAAGATAAAAACAAACATAAATGTACAGGAGCCTGATTGCAGTTGTTGTTGCAGTGACTGCAGTGTAGTGGTTCTGAGTCACAAAAGAAAGAAGCATGTTTATCAACATTTATCAACCAATCTACAGTTCAGGGCAAAAATCTGGTCAAAATTCATTTGGTGTATTCCAGCCTTAACACTAATTACAGGTGTTTCAGGTTAACAGTTTTTACTTGTGTGAAGGTGCGTTCACGCCATATCGGAATTCACGTTATTACGAGATTCCAACTTGTAAAAAGCGTTCACGTCCTTGTACAACTTGTAATTACAACTTGTGAACTGGGAGTCTTTTGAGAGCTACGACTTTTACCACATGACCGCTGTACCACCTGACCAACGTAGGCTCTGTTTAGGCGTTGATAGCGTTGCCATAGAAAAAGCATAATTCCAAGTCCGAGGACGTGAACAGCTCCAAGTAGAACGTCATGTGTTGTCATCTCGAAATTACGGTAATTACGAAATGGCATGAACGCAGAATGACACATCATGAAAATGTGACTTTTTCTGTGTTTAAGTGCTTTAATCTGGTCCCCAGCGCATCTACCAGCCTAGAAATTGTAAAAAAGTACAACCCAGTAACTTTGTTTTGGTAAGACTTTTTCTGCAAGCATGCGAAAAAAATGAGCGCATCAGATTTTGCTCCCCCATGTGATGTGGAAAGGGGATTTTACTGCCCCGTAATTCATTTTTGCAAATGACAGTGGTGTACTAGTTCTAAAAGTTTGAGCAAAGCAGCTGGACAGACCATAGTGTGACAATTATACCACCTCCAAGCATAATGTTCAGACAGATGCAAATATTATTACCAAGTTAAGGACAAGGCTGAGGATAACTGATCCCAGATTGAAAAAAAAAAAAAGAATAGTGTGAATGGTAGAGAAAGAGCCAAGAAAAAGATACAAGTTGAACTTGAAGGTTAAGGTGTCTGATCACACTTTTACTTTTTGAGGTACAGTGGGCTTTATAGAAAGAAAGAAAACTAAAAAGCCAGACTGGAATTTACTAAAGTGCACATTGACAAGCCACAATGCTTTTGCAAGAAACCTCTAGACCAGTGGTTCTACCCCTACTCTACACATTTTGCATGTCTCCCTTATTTAACACAGCTGATTGAGATCATCAGCTCATTAGGAGATAGATCCATGAACTGCACTAACAAGCTGATGTTTCCATCAGGTGTGTTTAATAAGGGAGACATGCAAAATGTGCAGAGTATGGGTAGAACCACTGGTCTAGAGGATTCTTGGGTCACCCCAGAACCAGGAATGAGAACCACTATATGTCAGTGTTAAGAGAAAGAAAACAACAAAAGAAACAATCCAGGACTGAAGAGGGAAGACGAACGGCACCAAAGTCCAGAGCTACTTCTGCTGTCTGAATCCCAGTCTTTTAAGCCCAAACGCCAATCATAGGTAACACTCCACACCTGTATTCGAGTCACTGCGGCAGTGTCCTTTCCGCATTTGTCCACTAGGTGGTGTTCCGTGATTTTGTCTTTTCCAGAGCGAGACTCGAATACAGGTGTGGAGTGTTACCTATGATTGGCATTTGGGCTTAAAAGACTGGGATTCAGACAGCAGAAGTAGCTCTGGACTTTGGTGTCGTTCGTCTTCCCTCTTCAGTCCTGGATTGTTTCTTTTGTTGTTTTCTTTCTCTTATTTCTACTTAATTTTTGTATTAATTCGATTTATTTCCAATTAAATGTTTATTTGTTAAATTCAGTTTGTGTGTGGCCTCCCCTTACTTTGTAATGTTGCTTCACCCTGAGCCAGGTGGTTGTAACATTATGGGGGCTTGTCTATAAGTTCAGTAAGTTTGGTAAAATAATGTGGTTGAAGAGATAATGGAATGAGTTTGAGTAATAGTTGTTACGTAATATTTTAATTGTTTGGGGGAGTGTTTGCTTGGTACCACACTCAACATTTGGATTTGGATAATTTTGGCTGGGACAGGAGAGAAAAGAATTTACCAGGACTGCATATAAGCCAGTTGTAGAGCGGTAACGCTATTTTTTTTAAATTTTAGTTTATTTTGTTTTTTTTGTTTTTGGTGCATCGGATGTGGGTAGGCAGATTAGCTGCGCTGCATGTGGGCGTACCGAAGACTAGGGTTGAGATATTTAGTTTATGTCTTAGATACGGGACGGCTCTTAATTTCTCCTTGCATTTATAGTGATATTCATTTGGTTTTCGTTTGTTTAATGTTTTCCTCTGGTCTGTGCATTTAAGGACATTTGGTAAAACGGCAACGTTATTTATTGCGGCTTTGAAAAACTAAATAAGTATAGTACATTGACTACCAAAAATTTATAAATTACATGACTTTTTGGCTGCTCCTACAATAGAAGGATTGAATGAGCTTACAAAAGAGCAATTGTGTAAAGTAGTTGAGTACCTTAATTTCGAGGTAGCAGTAACTAAAAGTAAAAAACTAAAGACTTATGATATCGTAAAAGAGAAATTAATAGAGAGGATGATTTTAACTGTAGATACACAATCTGAAGAAGCGTTGTCACCTGAAAGTACTTCAACACCGCTTGTTATGACAGGGATACAGACTGGTTTAACTTTTGAGCAACAATTAGAAATCTTGAATTTGCAGAGTAAGGAACGCAAATTAGATAGACAGCTCGAATAAGAGAAAATGGGAGTGCAAGAAAGAGAACGTGAACGACAATTTGAGAAGTTTAAGAGTGAACAAAGAATTCACAAGGCTAAATTGGCTCGAGGCAGAACGTTTGAAACTAGTTGCTGAGGGGAAAATAGGTAGCGTAAGCATTGACTCCTCGGGTGAGCAGCTGGTTGCAAACACTGCTTTAAATATTACAAATATGGCCAAATTGTTGCCTAAGTTTAATGAGAAAAACTTGAAAAAGCTCAAGAAGTTTTTATTTCACTCTCACCAGTAGATCGAAAAGATTATAAAATCGTGAAAGACACTATTTTAAAAGCTTATGAGCTGGTCCCTGAAGCTTACCATCACCGTTTTAGGGGATGGAGAAATGGAGAAAGACAAACTCATGTGGAAGTTGCGCGAGAGTTCACAAGTCACTTTAATCGCTGGTGCACTTCGTTAGGAGTAGATTCTTTTGACAGTCTTTGTGACTTGATTTTGGAGCAGTTCAAAAATATTGTTCCTGAACGCGGCTGAAGCAGCAGTTTTAGCGGACAAATTCGTGTTGATTCATAAAAATTACAGTGGATATCAAAAAGAGCGCAACTATGAAAATCTAGAACGACCGATGTCAAATGTTTTGTATAGATCTAGGAAAATTGATCCAAATTCCTCATGTAGGTACTGTCTGGAAAAGGGCCAATGTAAAAAAGAATGTCCAGTGTTGAAAAGCAAGTTTAAGTCCACTAAAGCAGTTGGACTTGCGTCAGTTTATTCTTGTACGCCTAGTCAATGATCCTGCGTTAGGGAAATTCCTGACAAAAATCAAAACGCAGATGAGTATGTGGGGAATCAGACAGATTGTGGTCCTTTTATTACGACGGGATTTGTTTCCTTGGTTAAGTGTCCTGTTAAAAAATCTGTCAAGATCTTGCGCAACACTGGGTCTTCAAAATCCTTTCTTTTGGACTTAAATTTTAATTTCTCTTCTGAATCAAGTACAGGGAAGGGTGTTCTTATCCAAGGAATGGGGTTAGACATATTCTTTGCTCCTTTACACAAAATTCAGTTGGACTCTGAACTGGTAAATGGAGAAGTTGAGATTGCGCTATGACCTTCTTTACCCATGGAACGCGTAGATCTAATTTTGGGAAATAATTTGGCCGGAAACCGCGTGTGGCGTGCTGCGTGCTGCGGTACCTCCTGTTGTGAAAACTACTCCAACTTTGTCTGTGGATCCAGATAAGAATGTCCAAGATTTTCCTGACGTTTTCTTTTCCTGTGCTGTAACTCGAGCAATGAGTGCTGGAAAAAAATGTGACCCAAAATTTTCCTTTGACCCATTAGCCAATTTGTCTTTGCTTCGTTCGTCGATCTCCCGTGATGAGCTCATTGCGGCTCAGGAAAAAGATGTTGGGTTAACAACTTTATTTGCGGCTGTTCAATCTAATGATGACATTGAAAGCATAGCTTTTGGTTATTTCATAAAAAACGGCGTTTTGATTCTTAAGTGGCAACGGGTAGCAATCGTGCTTTGGGTGAACCAATATTTCAGATCGGTATTCAAGCCGGATTGCGTGTTTTCGTGCTAAAAATGGCTCATGGCGATGTAGCTGGACACTTGGGGTTTAAGAAAACCTACCATAGCGTAATGCGCTATTTTTTTTTGGCCTTGACTGAAGAGAGATGTGTCAAGTTTAATTAAACATGCCACACATGCCAAATAGTAGAGTTGGGGTACTCGGACTTGTACTCGGACTCGAGTCCAGTCTCGAGTTCAATTTTTAGCGGACTTGGACTTGTCACGGACTTGGATGTATTTTGACTCGGACTTGACTTGTACTCAAGCTTTTCGAACTCGGGAATAATTGCAGAGTCCAGCCGAGTCCAGGGACAGTTGACAGAAATTTTACTGATGCATTATTATGAAAGTGACATTCAGTATTCGCACGTTTAAAAGTCTTGCCAGAACTTGAAAGCCTGCTGGTTTCTTTGCAATGCATACACAAACACCCAAACATGCTCACCGAAAACGCCTCTCAGTCAGCGTGCAAATGCTGAATAAAGTTTTCCTTTGCATGTTATTGCTACACACTTACATGAAAAGTTATGTCAAAATGCACCGTCTTGGAGAGTATTAATGCAAATGCAGTCGGTTTCGTCTTGAGTGAATTTAAACAGTTGGGCGAAATACAGATGTGTCACAAAATATGATCTGTGCATCCGGTCTTAAAGTGACAGCAACGTAAACCTGCTGCAGCAGACTGCGTCATATAAATTTGCCTATTTTATCTCACAATTCAGATTTTTTTTTTATATATGTTGTTTGTATTTTGGACTTTATTACTCAAATTAACTCAACAGAGTTTTCTGAGGGGAAAAATGTCAGAAGTGTGGGATTTAAACTCATGATTTTGAGCTGAGGGGAAAAGGGAGAATGTCATTTCTTATCAAAATTGTGAGATATAATCTCAAAATTGTGAAAATAAAGTCAGAATTTTGAAATATAAACTCAAATTTACTTTTTTTTTTTTTTTTTTTTTTTTTTTTACTCTTTTATTCCATGGCCTCCATAGACTGCTACTTAAAAACTCATTTTCACAGCCTCATTTTCATCCAAGAAAAAAAAAATCAAAATGCCATCTACCCTGTCTAAGGTCTTTCGTCATATAAAACCCAAAATGGCCAAAATCAGAGATAAGAGGTGAATTTTCTGCTCCTCAGGTCTCATTCACCAAGCTTCCTACCCACCCTGTTGAATTTATACATTTACTATATAACAGCAAATAAAGTTAAGTCCTGTCCAGTCCTATAATTTTTTCACATTCTAAAAGCTGTTTCACTCTGAAATATGTTAACAATACATAGGTTATAACTTCTGTTACATGACTTTAAAGTTTGCTGAGCAGGACACTAATTATAATATGGTGTGAAATCAAAAATCCAAATGGCAATATGCAATAGCGGTTTGCTGTTTTACATTTAAATTGTCATTGCCTAATTCTAGTTGTAAAGGTTAAAACAAGGTTAAGATACTGAAAAACAGTGGTGTTTAGTTGGACTCGGACTCGATCCATTTGGACTCGGACTTGAGTCCGACTCGCCCCATTTTGGACATTTTCGACTTAGGTGGACTCGACCCAACACTACCAAATAGCAGGCAAACCTAATGAGGTACTAGCCCCTGCGCCGTTCTACCCCATCCCTGCTGTGAGCAATCCTATTGAATATCAAATTATTGATTGTGTGGGTCCGTTAAGTACGTCTAAAGCTGGTTCTACCTACATATTAACGGTAATGTGTCAGACAACTCCCTACCCTGCTGCTTATCCTTTACAGAAAATAACCACTAAGTTCAGTTGTGAAGGCTCTGTCTCAATTAATTTCAGTGTTTGGTATTCCAAAGATTATCCAAACTGACAGAGGAACTAACTTCACATCCCACATATTTGCACAGGTATTACAACAACTGCGTGTGAAACATCAAAAAAGTAGTTTCATTTCATCCAGAGAGTCAGGGATCTCTCGAACGTTTCCATCAAACGTTAAAGCAGGTGTTGAGGGCATACTGCAATGAACTGCATAAAGATTGGGAAGAGGGACTCCCATGGTTAATGTTAGCAGCGCGCAAAGTTGTTCAAGAGAGTTTGGGTTTCAGCCCTAAAGATTTGGTTTTTGGACACAAAGTAAGAGGTCCACTAGCACTCTTGATGAATGATGTTACTGAAACTGAACCGCCAGTAAATCTTTTGGACTATGTGAATGTCTTCCGACGTCGATTATATTTGACAGGTAAATTAGCCCGTGGAAACCTAGGTAAAGCACAGTTGAAAATGAAAACCTGGTTTGATCGTCGATCTGAGCGCCGCGAATTTAGTCCTGGAGATCAAGTTTTAATGTTGCTACCTGTTACTGGATCATCTTTCTTGGCAAGATTTGCTGGACCTTACAGTGTTGTTAAACGTATATCGGACCAAAATTATATTGTGTCGACTCCGAATAGGAGAAAATCTACCCAACTTTGTCACGTAAATTTGTTAAAACCGTACTTTTGTCGTGTAGGTGAGAATGCTGTCCCTGGTGCTAAAATCAAGCCAGTGGCTTTGGTTGCAGAGGTGAGTAGTTCCTCAGTGAGTACGGCTACAAATGTCAATGAAGGAGAGAGGAGTCCACCTGATTGTATCGTTCAGTTCGAGTTTCTAATTCGGAGACTAAATTGGATGATATGTTGAAAGATTTGACTAAAGAAAATTGCCAACAATTGATCGATTTGATAACTGACTTCCCGTCACTCTTTTCAGATACTCCCTCGTGTACTGACTTAATATATCATGACATCGACGTTGGTAATTCTTTGCCCATCCAACAAAGGTTTTATTGTGTTTCGCCCGAGAAACAGGAATTTTTAGAAACTGAAGTTAAGTATCTGTTAAAAACCAGCCTTGCGAAGCCTTCTTATTCAAGTTTTGCATCACCGTGCATTCTGGTTGCGAAGCCAGATAAGACATACAGGTTTTGCACAGATTATAGAAAATTAAATAGCGTCACCAAGCCCAATTCATTTCCGCTTCCACGAGTGGAAGATTGCGTTGGCTCCGTGGGTTCAGCTAAGTTTGTAACAAAGATTGATCTTCTGAAGGGGTATTATCAAGTTCCTTTAACTCCTCGAGCACAAGAAGTTTCTGCTTTTATCACTCCATCTTGGCTATACTCCTACAACGTAATGAGCTTCGGTTTAAGAAACGCTCCGGCTACCTTCCTGTGCCTGATGAACAGGGTGGTCTCAGGGCTGGAAGGGTGTGCTGTGTACTTGGATGATGTTGTTGTATATAGTCAGACTTGGGATGAACACCTTTGTCGTTTGCGTGCTTTGTTTATTCGTCTTGTAGAAGCCAAGCTAACAATCAATTTAGTGAAGTGTGAATTTGCAGAAGCCACGGTAACTTAATTGGGAAAAGTAGTGGGTCAGGGAGAGGTGCGTCCGGTACGGGCGAAGGTGCAAGCTGTTGATGGCTTCCCTGCTCCTACCACTAAAAAGGAGTTGATGAGATTTTTGGGGATGATTGGGTATTACCGCAGTTCTTGACTGTAGTGGCCCCGCTTACAGATCTGTTAAAGACCAAACGTACGTTTGAGCGGTCTTCAAATTGTCAACGGGCGTTTGAAAATGCGAAACTTCTATTAAGTACTGCTCCTGTTTTAGTTGCGCCTCGGTGGAACCGAGCGTTTCAGATCCAAGTAGATGCCAGCCAGGTGGGTGCAGGAGCTGTTTTACTACCAAAAGATGAGGATGGAGTTGATCATCCAGTTAGTTTCTTTTCTAAGAAATTTAATTCATACCAACTAAATTACTCCACAATTGAGAAAGAAACCTTGGCTTTGGTGTGGGCATTGCAACACTTCGATGTGTATGTAAGAGGTGGTGCAAGGCCTGTAGTTGTATTTTCAGATTACAATCATTGTGAAGTCCTTACCAACGACTTATTCATTGGGATCTTTTATTACAACCATACAGCTTAGATATTCGCCATATTCGAGGACGAGATAATGTTATGGGGGATGTTTTTTCTCGTTCTCCGGTTGATGAATAAGAACTGTCATTCTATGTATTTGCCCTTTCTCATAGTTGTTTAGTGTTTTCAAGGGGCCTGAACATACTGAACAATGGAGTAGGGGTAGGTGCTGAGATTAGAGGGGGTAAGTGAGATTTGTATAGGAGCCCTCAAATTTGCATTGTCAGTGTAAACTTGTTTGATTGTGTATTTAGTGTTGTTTTTGATTATTATTATTATTATTATTATTATTATTATTATTATTATTATTATTGGTGTTTACAGAGTTCCCTTTCAGGGCCTCTGTTTTAAGAGGGGAGGTGTTACGGCCACAGTGTCCTTTCCGCATTTGTCCACTAGGTGGTGTTCCGTGATTTTGTCTTTTCCAGAGCGAGACTCAAATACAGGTGTGGAGTGTTACCTATGATTGGCGTTTGGGTTTAAAAGACTGGGATTCAGACAGCAGAAGTAGCTCTGGACTTTGGTGCCATTCGTCTTCCCTCTTCAGTCCTGGATTGTTTTTTTTGTTTTTGTTTTTTTTGTTATTTATTCTTAATTTTTGTATTAATTTGATATTAACCCTCTGGGGTCTGAGGGTGTTTTGGGGCCCTGAAGAAGTTTTGACATGCCCTGACATTTGTGTTTTTTTCAGTATCTTAAAAAAATATAAATGGCTAAAGTCTGATTATATTGTAATCAGCACATATTGGGCTACAATAATATGCAAGCAACATGAATATACAAGTTTGTGTTTTTGAGAAAACTAGTTTTTCACTAACCACGCATAAATGTAAAGTTTTGAAGTCACTGAAATAAGGCTATGAAACACATACAGAACATTTGTTAACGAGACTTTTGAGAATTGTATGGGGTAGGCTAGAATTTTTTCAACCAAATGATGTGAAAATCATCTCGTGCACTCGTTCAGAGAAAACAATATATTGATGTAAATTTTCTAAAACATGTTTTGTGATCGAAAGGGATTATTCATAGGTGTGGCAATGACCCATGAATATTTAGCAATTCACACCTGAGAGACAAAAGAGCCCTCCCTAATGGCCCCATCAATGACTGACTTGACTAGCATGTAAAAAAACAATTTTTGAGTTTTAGATTATTTGTATTTTATTTACAACACAGCATAATCAAAACATACATAATGAAGGTCAACGACACATTATTGAGCTCCCTGATCTAACCACACAGATGTGCACAGACTTTGTGGCATTTCTGAAAACTTTTTCTGAATTCAGTTCAACAAATGAAACAAGTAAATCTTACCTGATATTAAAGTGCGTGCACAATTTCTGTATTTGTACTGTATTTTTATCTGTATCATCTAAAGTTTGTACAGCGCTCTCAGAGGAAAACTGTTTGAAGAGACTCAAGGGAAAGACAGCAGGATTCATCTGTTGAGCAGGTTTCAGATCACTAAAAAACAACAAAAACAAAACATCTGTGAGCCTATTCATATCAGGAGCATCTATAATAAATAAATAAATAAACACACACACACACACACACACACACACACACACACACACACACACACACACACACACACACTTCCAGGCAAAGGTTTGGACACACTTCCCTTTTAAAGAGAATGACTGGTAGAGTATATAGTCATAGACTCTAGCATTTGTGCTAATGTAAAAAAGGACATATAATATCTGAGAAACTAATAATTATTGTTTAGCACTATATTACTAATAAACGTGATGTAAACATACATTCTGTGTAAGCACGCATATTACTTTTACACCCTACTGTTATACAATAAAATAAATAAATATGATCCAGTCATAAACATATCGTCATAAATGCATCTTACAGTCATAAACGCATCGTTTTCTAGAACATTAAAAATATCCTGGCATCGTGAGAGATGCAATGCATTCAAATGTACTTCATAATGTTTCATTATGTATATAGTCAGGAATTATAGTTTGGAATAAGTCTAACTAGTAAAATGTGTACACGTTTTGTCAAAGTAAATAACAGCAAAAACAAGTAGGCAAACAAAAGTAAGACTTACTCATGGAAATGTCTCCTCCTGCTGGGTTTGCGTCGCATCGCGTCCTTCTTCTGATCGAGGTAAATATAAGTTTTATTCCTCACGGCACGTCTTCTTTCAGAAACGAACTGTAACCAAGATGAACTTGAAAAGTCATGTTGCTTTGTTTGCGGTGATGTGGGAGTTTCCTCGCATACAGATACTCCGGTGTTCTGAAATATTCGGTGCCTGATATTTTCTGTGACACTGGGCAGAGCTAACATGAATATTCATGAGTTTCCTGTTTCATGTTAAAGCACCACTAAAATTTGTAGTGCTCCTTGGACCATATAAACTGTTTTCGTTAACATAAATTAATTTAATTTCAGCGTCGAACTAACTTAAGTTTTTTTTTAATTCCTTTTATTTTTTATTCCTTTAGATTGTTGATTTAATTTGTAGATTGTGTGCTGTAAATTTGATTTAATATAATTTATTATGATAATTTAATTTAATTTAATTTAAGGACATGTTCTAACTAATGAGCCAACAGGAATTTATAGCACAGCGTTTTAGTGCCACGTAAAAAAAATCTAAAATAACGAGATTAAGGTCGTAATATTTCGAGAATAAAGACGAAGTATACGAGAATGAAGTCGAAATACTACGAGAATAAAGTCCAAATACTACAAAAATAAAGCCGGAATATTACGAGAATAAAGCCGAAATGTTTCAAGAATTTAAATCATAGAAATTAAAGTTATAACTCAGTTAAGTTGAGAGTATAGCCTATTTTGCGCATGCAAAGGCCAGGATTGATGCCTCCGAGCGACCGCATCATTTTACCGGGATGAGGAAGAGCCAATTTTACTGACTTGCGAAAACAGCTTAATATAAAAAATATATGATATTTATTAACAGACTGAACAGGACCAACTTTTTATTAAGTTCATACACCCAATGGACATTCCTTTGGGGGGCGCTAGCTCTCTTATTTGACTATTTTTAATACATGACAATTATATACACTAAATGCTTTTCTTACTTAGACTTTTTGTCTTGTTTTCAGCTAAAATATCTAACAATTTTTAAATCAAGAAGGATATTCTAGTAAAAAAAATTGTCTTGTTTTTAGTAAGAACAAGTCGACATTAAGTGAGTTTTTGCTTAGAAAAAGCTAAATTATCTGCCATTGGGTAAGCAAATAAACAAGACACAAAAAAGTAAGTTTTTTTTTTTTTTTTTTTGCAGTGTATGTGGGATTATTAAAATAAATAATACCTTGTGTCATACTCACGGGGACAGTATGCTGGGAAATAATATTTAATGTCTTTGATCACATTCGTTGTTTGTAAAATAAAACATTTCTAATATAAAGTCTCATCTTTCAAAATCTTTGAAAACTCTTATCAAAATTCTTTGTGAAAATTCCTCCACCTGCTCCGCAAACATGTCTGTGGCGTCCAATCTTTTATTCCCCACATTTTTTTATTAAATTAAATAATATTTTGATTTTATTCTTGTAATATTTTGACATTATTATCGTAATATTTCATATTTATTCTCATAATATTTTGACTATATTATCGACATATTAATCTTGTAATCTTATTTATTTTTTTTTTTTTTACGTGGCACTAAAACGCCATCGTAAAAAACGCTGTGCTATATTTAAGTCATTTTGTTTTGTGCTGATGTTTTACTTCGAGAGTCTGTAAACCTGTTGATAACTGGTAAATGCATCTTTGATGGCAAAATGAAATTTCCACTGTGATATTTCTGTCGTTCCTTATTTTTGGCTTAGTTGGTAGCATACATAACTTCAACCAGACTTTAATATTAAATTAATGGTTCTATTAATGTTTCTCTTTTTCATGAATTCATTAATGGTGAAGTCAGAGTGTGCACAAATAAAAGTACACACTTAACAGTTTCCAATGATGTATAGCTCTAATTTGTATGACTGAAACCGACAGAGTAATTTTAGTGTATTTTGCATTGATCTTAAAAAAAGTAAGCTGGTCACGCCGGCGTGACGGCCGGCCCCAGAGGGTTAATTCGATTTAAAAGTTTATTTGTTAAATTCAGTTTGTGTGTGGCCTCCCCTTACTTTGTAATGTTGCTTCACCCTGAGCCAGGTCGTTGCAACAGTCAGGTAAAGATATAGGTTTTTAATCTAGATTTAAACTGACAGAGTGTGTCTGCCTCCTAAACGATGAGGAGATTGTTCCAAAGTTTGGTCATTAGATAAAAAAAAAAAAAAGATCTACTATGGAGTGAAAACCGTAGGGATGGGGGGGAAATTAATTCACATATGAATCACGATTCAGTCTTCTAGCGATTTACATCAATTCACAATTTTCTAGTTAATATAATAATAATAATAGACCTGATGATAATAATAGCATGATGTTGTCGGAACAAAACAGCAACAGCAATGGAGGAGGAAATGCAAATGCATCCTCCCCCATTTTCAGCGAGAGCAGGAGTTTGGAAAAAAAATATTCATTTTTGATCTTTTTGTTATTAGGGAAGTAGGGATGCACCCAAATCCGAAAACGAACAACATGTACTATGGAACCACTAAAAGGACATAATAAGCGGCTTGCTAGCGGTAGCCTGTTACATTACATAATATACAATTTCACTTAGCACATAAAGGGACCAAGGAGATATGACTGATAGAACGATGGCGAATGATTTGCAGATCCTGAGCACGACTGACAAACATCTAATCTTGTCAAATGTATGGTAAGTACTGCCGCTCCATAATATACACTTAGTACTTATGATTGCAAATCTCGAAAGTGAAAGTAAAAATCGAGCATATCAATAATGGCAGATTCAGGCACATCTCTAATTGGAAATGTAATATATATATATATATATATATATATATATATATATATATATATATAATATAATATTATTAAGTTGGCTTGGGAAAGCCAACTTACTGAAATCCTATTTAAACTTCTTCTTCTTCTTCTTCTTCTTCTTCTTCTTCTTCTTCTTCTTCTTCTTCTTCTTCTTCTTCTTATTATTATTATTATTATTATTATTTTTCTGACCGCAAAATATTTAGACACCTACTCCTCCTAGACCGTTCAAGCTACATACTCCAAACTCGGGTCAGATCTTCATACTGTTCTGACTTAGATTGCTATATCTTTTCAGACTGGTTTGAGTTATGGTTTTCTTAAAAATTAATATTAAAAATCATAAAAAGTCCCATAGACTTTCATTGACCAAAAGTCCATGTCTGTTTGAACTGTGTTTAATGTAAACTGCTAGAAGCCATTGATACTCAATTAAGCTTTAAGCTATCTATCTATCTATCTATCTATCTATCTATCTATCTATCTATCTATCTATCTATCTATCTATCTATCTATCTATCTATCTATCTATCTATCTATCTATCTATCTATCTATCTATCTATCTTCAAACCTAATCTATCTATCTATCTATCTATCTATCTATCTATCTATCTATCTATCTATCTATCTATCTATCTATCTTCAAACCTAATCTATCTATCTATCTATCTATCTATCTATCTATCTATCTATCTATCTATCTATCATCTATCTATCTATCTATCTATCTATCTATCTATCTATCTATCTATCTATCTATCTATCTATCTATCTATCTATCTATCTTCAAACCTAATCTATCTATCTATCTATCTATCTATCTATCTATCTATCTATCTATCTATCTATCTATCTATCTATCTATCTATCTATCTATCTATCTATCTATCTATCTACAAACCTAATCTATCTATCTATCTATCTATCTATCTATCTATCTATCTATCTATCTATCTATCTATCTATCTATCTATCTATCTATCTATCTATCTACAAACCTAATCAATCAATCTATCTATCTATCTATCTATCTATCTATCTATCTATCTATCTATCTATCTATCTATCTATCTATCTATCTATCATCTATCTATCTATCTATCTATCTATCTATCTATCTATCTATCTATCTATCTATCTATCTATCTATCTATCTATCTATCTATCTACAAACCTAATCAATCAATCTATCTATCTACCTATCTACCTATCTACCTATCGATCTATCGATCTATCTATCTATCTATCTATCTATCTATCTATCTATCTATCTATCTATCTATCTATCTATCTATCTATCTATCTATCTATCTATCTATAAACCTAATCTATCTATCTATCTATCTATCTATCTATCTATCTATCTATCTATCTATCTATCTATCTATCTATCTATCTATCTATCTATCTATATATCTATGTATC
Source organism: Garra rufa (assembly GCF_049309525.1). NCBI lineage: Eukaryota > Metazoa > Chordata > Actinopteri > Cypriniformes > Cyprinidae > Garra > Garra rufa. The sequence goes on along the minus strand of NC_133385.1, from coordinate 37,696,066 downwards.
TATCTATCTATCTATAAACCTAATCTATCTATCTATCTATCTATCTATCTATCTATCTATCTATCTATCTATCTATCTATCTATCTATCTATCTATCTATCTATCTATCTATCTATCTACAAACCTAATCTATCTATCTATCAATCTATCAATCTATCAATCATCTATCTATCTATCTATCTATCTATCTATCTATCTATCTATCTATCTATCTATCTATCTATCTATCTATCTATCTATCTATCTATCTATCTACAAACCTAATCTATCTATCTATCTATCTATCTATCTATCTATCTATCTATCTATCTATCTATCTATCTATCTATCTATCTATCTATCTATCTATCTATCTATCTACAAACCTAATCTATCTATCAATCTATCAATCTATCTATCTATCTATCTATCTATCTATCTATCTATCTATCTATCTATCTATCTATCTATCTATCTATCTATCTACAAACCTAATCTATCTATCAATCTATCAATCTATCTATCTATCTTCAAACCTAACCTATCTATCTATCTATCTATCTATCTATCTATCTATCTATCTATCTATCTATCTATCTACAAACCTAATCTATCTATCTATCTATCTATCTATCTATCTATCTATCTATCTATCTATCTATCTATCTATCTATCTATCTATCTATCTATCTATCTTCAAACCTAACCTATCTATCTACAAACCTAATCAATCTATCTATCTATCTATCTATCTATCTATCTATCTATCTATCTATCTATCTATCTATCTATCTATCTATCTATCTATCTATCTATCTATCTATCTATCTATCTTCAAACCTTATCTTTCTATCTTTCTATCTTTCTATCTATCTATCTATCTATCTATCTATCTATCTATCTTGCTAGTCATGCTAAAATCATGTTAGCGACTTGCTAGTCATGCCAGAATCATGCTAGCGACTTGCTAGTCATGCTAAAATCATGCTAGCGACTTGCTAGTCATGCTAAAATAATGCTAAAATCATGTTAGCGACTTGCTAGTCATGCTAAAATAATGATAAAATCATGCTAGCGACTTGCTAGTCATGCTAAAATCATGCTAGCGACTTGCTAATCGTGCTAAAATCATGCTAGCGACTTGCTAGTCATGCTAAAATCATGTTAGCGACTTGCTAGTAATGCTAACAATCATGCTAGCGACTTGCTAGTCATGCTAAAATAATGCTAAAATCATGCTAATGACTTGCTAGTCATGTTAAAAATCATGCTAGCGACTTGCTAGTCGTGCTAAAATCATGCTAGCGACTTGCTAGTCGTGTTAAAATCATGCTAGCGACTTGCTAGTCGTGCTAAAATCATGCTAGCGACTTGCTAGTCATGTTAAAAATCATGCTAGCGACTTGCTAGTCTTGCTAAAATCATGCTAGCGACTTGCTAGTCATGCTAGAATCATGCTACTGACTTGCTAGTCATGTTAAAGTCATGCTGGTGACTTGCTAGTCATGTTATAATCTTGCTAGCGACTTGCTTGTCTAAAATCATGTTAGCTACTTGCTAGTAATGCTAAAATCATGTTAGCGATTTGCTAGTAATGCTAAAATCATGCTAACGATTTGCTAGTCATGTTAAAAATCATGCTAGCGACTTGCTAGTCTTGCTAAAATACTGCTAGCGACTTGCTACTCTTGCTAAAATCATGCTAGCGACTTGCTAGTCATGTTAAAATCATGCTAGCGACTTGCTAGTCATGCTAGAATCATGCTAGCGACTTGCTAGTCTTGTTAAAATCATGCTAGTGACTTGCTAGTAATGCTAAAATCATGGTAGCGACTTGCTAGTCATGCTAGCGACTTGCTAGTCATGTTAAAATAATGCTAAAATCATGCTAGCGACTTGCTAGTCATGCTAAAATCATGTTAGCGACTTGCTAGTCATGCTAAAATCATGCTAGCGACTTGCTAGTCGTGCTAAAATCCTGCTAACGACTTGCTAGGCATGCTAAAATCATGCTAGCGACTTGCTAGTCATGGTAAAATCATGCTAGCGACTTGCTAGTCATGCTAAAAATCATGTTAACGACTTACTAGTAATGCTAAAATCATTCTAGCGACTTGCTAGTCATGCTAAAATCATGCTAGCGACTTGCTAGTCGTGCTAAAATCCTGCTAACGACTTGCTAGGCATGCTAAAATCATGCTAGCGACTTGCTAGTCATGGTAAAATCATGCTAGCGACTTGCTAGTCATGCTAAAAATCATGTTAACGACTTACTAGTAATGCTAAAATCATTCTAGCGACTTGCTAGTCATGCTACAATCATGCTAGCGACTTGTTTGTCTTGCTAAAATCATGCTAGTGACTTGCTAGTCATGCTAAAATCATGCTAGTGACTTGCTAGTCATGCTAGAATCTTGCTAGTGACTTGCTAGTCATGTTATAATCATGCTAGCGACTTGTTAGTAATGCTAAAATCATGTTAGTGACTTGCTAGTAATGTTAAAATCATGCTAGCAACTAGCTAATCATGCTAGCAACATGTTAGAAACATGCTAGTAACAACCCTGGGTATCCTAGTAACCACATAGCAACACCTTAGCAACCACCCCGGGTACCCTAGCAACTGCATAGCAACACCTTAGCAACAACCCCTGGAACCCTAGCAACCGCATAGCAACACCTTAGCAACCACCCTGGGTACCTTAGCAACTGCATAGCAACACCTTAGCATCTATTCACATTCAAACTATTTATATCTTCTAACTATTTATATCTATAAATCTATCTATTTTCAAACTATTTATATCTATCTAGCCTATCTATCTTCAAACTTTATTAATCAAACTAAAACTATTTCAAACTGAAAACCTTTAAACTTTCTTTAAACTAAAAGCTTTTAAAACTACTTAAAACTTACTGGCTAGGCTTTCTCAAGCCAACTTAAAGTTTGCTAACAAACTTTTTATCTAGTTATATTATTATTATTTTTTTATTAGGAAGTTAATAGTTAATAGCAAACACTGATTTCTTGAGTCAGGACTACCCATACAATAGACAGGTGTTTTTTGTATTAAAATATTGGTGCGTTTGTGCACAAACAATTTGATGAAAAATCATGATTCGGGATTAAATCCTATCATGCGGTACCAAAAGGTTTTCACCCTTAGAAAACATTATCAAAACCTCCCATAAATGTACGTGAGATATCTACACGCGAGCACTATTAATACTATTAATTGCATTATTAATACAGTCAAACTTGGGCTCCAAAAACCATTTTGTTACCCATAATAGCTATGATAACAGATAATAGCTTCATTGTTAAAGCAGAAAATAGGTTTAACGCTTGTACTCACTGGTTTGATTTTGCAGTGAGAGGTCCAAAAAAGTACAACAACAAAAAACTCTGAAAGTGATAACATAACAAATACAGTTAGGAACAAGTATTTTATAGTGCATATCAGGGATGGGCAACTTTGGTCCTGGAGGGCCTTTTGACACTGTTTTCACTCCATCGTTAGAGTCCTATTATTATTATTTTTTTTGCCTGTGTCATTTTAATTTGTTTTATCTTATTTATTTTACTATTATTATAATTTTTTATGTTCTGTTGAATCAAATATCAAAAGCATTTTTATTTTTAAATATGGAATAAACCATGTAAATTTTAATTACTTTTGTCTGTTTTAAAGAAAATCAGTGTTTTGTTTGTGTTCACAGATTTTTTATATGTTTGTGTTGTGCTCAGTTTCTGGTGGGTTTTGTTGTCTCATGCTTTAAGATTTTTTTTATTTTTATCTCTCTGTTAAACACTCAATTTTCTTTTTGTTCTCTTGCTACAATATGCTAAAAGTAATGAAAGTCAGACATATTTCAAGATAATACAGACATATTTCAAGAATCAAGCGTAGTGTCAGTTCTGGCAGGTCACGGTAGTCAAGCTCGCATCAGCTAACTCTTAGCTGATCCACGTCTACCTATGGGGATGTGACACCTATCACAGCATCCTTTAGTTTTGTCACCAGCTTTAGTGTTGCTCAATAGCGAACTCCATCCCCAGCTCCTCCTTTTGTTCAGTCAAGATTCTGCCTTCTGATTCTCTTTTGAATTTAACTAGTTTTAAAAATGTTTACATTAAATAATTGCACATTAATGACATCTGCAATACATTTATGTTGGTTCTATTCCCTAGAAGGGTTATTGCTGCTCTCCCTGCTCTTATTCATGCTAGGCTGCATGGATGTGCAGGAAGTTCTTGCCCAGAACAGAACCATACCGCCAATCCAAACTGTATGCTAATGTCAGTCATCTTTGACGACAGTGGTCCTGACAGAATTGAGCTTTTCTCTAGTTAAGTTGTTAGTAGCTTTATTAATAATTTGTACTGACAGTTGTTGTGGATAATGTAAGGGTTTTCCTTTTATAAAAATATTAGGCATTGATACATCATTTTCTCTGTCTCAATCTTTTTAAGGTATGCCATGGATCGATTCAACTACTACTTTGAGAAGAAGCAAGAGTTCTTCGGAATGAAGCTTCCATAATTCTTCTATCGGAAGAATTTTATAAAAACGCATTTAATTGCTTCTATTTTTGTTCACATTTTCATTTTTAATTACAAACCTACAGGACGATATAGGCTTCTGCATTTATTTTGAAGAGAACAGATGAACAGATGGGACTGCTTAACTTTTCATGTTGAACACCACAACCCGCAGAGACAGCGATTTTAATATATTCTCATTTTTATGACCAATATTGATTCGTAAATCCCAGTCGATCTTTTGGTCTATGCTGTTGTCAGTTAATGAACAGTACACAGTACGGCTTCCAATCCAGTAAATCGCAATAGATAAGTTTTGTTACTTTTGATATGAAACA